>NC_143152.1:28402486-28700388 GCF_041381405.1 Jatropha curcas | reverse complement strand
TTTGAACATCATCTCCTTAAATAGATACTCTGTGAATCATTACATATGTTGATAACCTTGGACGGTGTCACTACCTTAAATTTTTAAGATACAAACATTATCTGCAAAATAAAAAAAAATAATTAAAAACATATATAAACGTCATTACTTATGAACTCTCAAAACTATGATATCCCCATATTAGCCATTTAATATTGGATGTCCCTGAAATCTAAAATAACAAAAAAATAAAGAATTATGATAAAATTATCATTCCTCCTAGCTCACATTTGATGTATAGGCTCACTCCTAAGTTAATAAAAAAACAGTTTTTTGGTTCGAGTAACGAGGGTATTTCTGACTGTTTACCGAAAAAAAAAATATTATTGATTGATTTGGTATACCACGATCTTTCCCTATTTTTATTTGTTCTCTCCCTCTTTTTCCTTCCCCGTCTTCGAACGATCCTAAGATTCCAGAGATAATTTTCTTAGGCTTCCGACAAGGTATGACCCTATGGCAGTCTGCGATGTATTTGTACAATCGTGGTCCACAAAATATCAATTATTGCATCATTCTTAAAATTCAAATTTATTGTTGTACTCAACTCTTTTTTTCTTGTTTTTTCTGGCATCTGTGAATTTTTGTCGTTGAAAGTAATCATGACAGGTTTTCAAATAAATATATATATATATGAAACGAATGCTATAAAATCGGCCGGAAACAGCGTGGACCCAGATAACTCGTGAATCAAACAAGAAGTAGAGGTTTAGGGTTCTAACAACTACATATTAATATATATAAACTAATTGTGAATAAAGAAATTGCTATTATAAATTATTATAAATCAATTAATAAGATAAGGTCATTCGGCAAAAAAAAAAAAAAAAAAAAAGATAAGGGAGGTTAACATTATTGAAGAGATAAGGCTGTGGCAGTGCCCTGCTTTCCATGTCAGCTAATAATCACATGTCCGACATTGTTGTGCATTGTGTATCGGAAATTACTTGTTTATCCTATCAGAATATGCAAGTCGAGAGATAAAACAGAAGCCATTAGGACATGAGATTTTGCACACAATCAACAGAAAATGAAAAGACGAACAACCCTTACAACCAAATTATTAACTGTTCTGAAAAAAGTTTTATAGTCTGAGCTTATCTCTTTTTTTTTTTTTTTTTTTTTTTAAAGGGAAAGAATTTACTAAATTTTTGGAAAAAACTTATTTTAACATCAAAAATTCATCACAGGAAAAAAAAGTATTTTTCATAATTTAAACTTTAAACTTTCTGCAATTATATGATTTACTTATTTATCTGTGGCCCCAGTAATTTTTTTATATATATAATTTATTGATATAATTATTGATATAGCTATATCAATTATATGCTATATCAATTATTTGATCATGCAGTAGTTCTTGGGTTTTAATCCCTCCTCTTTGATTAAAAAAAAGGAAAAAAAAATCTCTTGTATTAGATGTACAAATATTTAATTTTCACACTTAATCGGTGTTTATTGAGCAATTTATTACAAAGTGTTGGATTACTGTAACGATTAAAATAAAAATTCAATTTCTGAAAAAAGTAAATTTAAAAGGATAAAAAATTTTAAGCTCTATCGCTAGAAGAGGTTACACTTGTTATTACCAAAAAATTACTCATATTTTGAATATTTTGATGAGAAAATAAATTATCTCTTCAAATTTTTAAACAAAGATCTTTATTGCAGTACAAAGAAGATTGATTTATTAAAAACGCATGAAATAGAAGTATATAATGACTGAGTTTATTTGCTCATAGCATTGAGATTTACAAAGAATTTCAGTCTTCATAAGCTGCACGACGAATATTAAACAGAATTTCAGACTTAACTCCAAGGTACACGAACAAAGTTTGCAACAGGTGAGTAAAATGAGCTCATATTGAACCCAGCTTGACTTATTTTCTTTTAATTTTTTTATTTAAATAAATTTATGAATTTAAATGGTCTTTCATTAATAATAGTGAATAGCTTTTGTTTAAATTTTTTATTTTGTATTAATAATGATGCAAGGTTAGTGATGGAGTGGTGCTGAGGTGGTGGTGATGGTGGAGTGAATGTTACGGTGGTGGTGATGGTGGTAGAATGGTAGTTGTGGTGGTGGTAAAAGTGGAGTGACGATCGTTCTGGTGTGGTAATTATATTATATTTATAAATAAATAAAAATAAATAGTGATTATATTAAATAAATTTTCTCAATTATATTATTAAATATGGTAATGAAATTTTAATTCATTACATTTCATTATATTTTTCATTGCATTATATATTTGAAAACTAATTTTTCATTGCACTATATATTTTTCATTGCATTATACATAACCTTAAGCCAAAAACGTAATTGTCATTGTGTTGTGTTGTTTGAGGCAAAGTGAGTCATGTCGTTTTGTATTCAAGTTATAATGGAGTTTCAATGAGACAATACGCTCTACTTAACAATAATTTATAGACAGTACCTGGCCACCTGGGTGTACGAAAGGTTGTTTTTCTTTATTTATGCACATCAAATAAAATGCAATGGCTCATATTTTTTTTAAAAAAAGTAGAAATATCTATTCGTACTATCACTTAAGTGTGCGATCTACATTGCACGATCGTGGTCCGCAAACTACATTCATTGAAGGCAATTATTGCATCATTCTCAACATTCAAATCTATTGTTGTTCCTGTGAATGTTTGTTGTTGTAAGTGTATGTGACGGTGCAGATAATGATTTAACTCTTACAAAGAGATGTAGTTTTTGTTGAAATGTGAAAATACGTTTAATAGTGTCACAAGACAAATCGCGTAAATTTCAAGGGTAAATTTATGCATTAGAACTGTATTCGGCAACAGCTTTTAAAATAACTTTTAACACTTTAATCGGTCAAAACACTAAACGTCATTCTTTATAGTGTTCGCTAATAAAGCGTTTGAACTAACTTTTAGAGGTTAAAATAACGTTTTATAAAAAAGTGAATCCATATAACGTTTAGCGTTTTATGAAAAACTACTAAAGCAGCTAATAGTTAAACGCTATTAAAGTAATTAACAACTACCAAAACAGTTAATTTGCCGAACAGACCCTAAAACTATAGTTTTTTTTAGCTTTTAACTTTTGTCTGGATTAAATGAATTTCACAGCAAGATTTTGTGAAATTTATTTATAAATCTAAATTTTTATATTTGTTGTGAAGAAAATAAAATTTTAATTTACAAATTCGATTCTATAGATTTTAATATAATTGAATTAAATTCTATAAAAAAATTGTAGATTTTTCAAATGAATTTTACATACTTAAACAATTGAAATTGAAGTATTTTATTAGTACAATTTTATAAATTGATATATTTAATGTGTTAAAATAAAATTAAAAAGTGTTATAACATTTTTTACTTAAAATATAGAGATAAATTTATGCATTATTGCTGGAGAAAACAATTACGGAGCCCAATCCAAACTATCACCCAACACTATCACCACCACCTTCTTCAACCGCCATCTTTTCTCAAAAGAAACAGTGACCCTTCATATAAGTTATAATTTTTCAATAACATTTAAATAAATTTATAAATGTTATTAAAATTTTTACATCTTTTAATTATTCAATAAGAGTTTAATCAATCTAATTTTATAAATTAGAAGTTTTAATAAAATAATTTTTACAAGTTGAAGTATTTAATGAATATAATTTTTATAAATTGAAATAAAAGTTACGAATAATACAAAGATTTTTATAAATAATTATGTATTGGACCCACGATAAAAAATTATTGAACCGTACCCAATGGAATCCTTTCCAAAGCCCTATCTAAATTATGGTGCCCTATCCAAATAATTGGTTGAGGACAATCTTTTATCATCGTGCTTGTTGTCATGACTTGAACTAGATTTAAGTAACATTTTTCTTAATATTACTTGAATTTAAAAAAAAAAAGCTATTTTTTACAAAAAGTTAGAAAACTTTACAAAATATTAATAATCATACCAATTATTTGGAAAACAATCCTTTTGCAAAAGACATACATATTTTTATAAAAATTTGAAAATATTACAAAATATTGTTCGTATGAACTATTACTTTGTAAGTAATCTCTTTTCAAAAAAACCGCTTTTTACAAAAATCTTGAAAATTTATATTATATATAAATATGAGAAAATTATTTTTTAAAACAAAAAACAAATTTTATAAAACCACAATCGATGACTTTTGTACTTGTGCTTTCTGTTTTTATTCTACATTCCTCACTTTTTTTCATTTTTTATAAGACTTATAAAGCTAATGTCATTTATTTATTCAAAATATAAGCATTAGTTTATTATCTCTAGTAAAATTCTACCCTTTTTTTCATCTCTCTCTATTTAGTGTTATTTTATATTATTATTATTATTTTCTCTATCCATATAAATCTAATGTCATTTAGTATATTTATTTATTATAATACTTAGATATTATATTTTTATTCAATTGATTGTATACATAATAATCAATAGGTAATTTAACTTTGAATTTAAAATTAAAGTGTAAAGCATTTTTAATTGTTTTGTCTTAGACTTATATTTTAAAATTTTTTATATTAACTAAAATATTTAATGGCTTAATAAGGGAGAAATTTGATAATTGGAAGAATTTTTCACATCATGAACTAAAAGAAAGGAAAAATAATTTTAGGAAAAAAACAATTTTGAGAAATAAGTACCAAAAACTGAAAATAATTTTATGTTTCTAATAAATAAAAAACTAAAAACAAACAAAACATTTCAAATTTTTAAATTTTATGTTTTTCTAATGTTTTTTTAATATATATATATATAAAAGATAATGAGACATTTGAATGTTTAATATTTTATTTATTTTTAATTTTTTTAATTATTTGACTATGTTTTTATTATAATTTTAAATATTTTATACAGTAAAGAAAAAAAAGAAAAAAAATACTTTTTGTGATATTCTTTTTCTTTTGTTTCTAAAATTTTTATGTTTTACTTTTAATTTTTAAGTTTTAAATAAAATGAACATATGATTGTGTGCGATGATGAACAGTTGAAAATTTGAATATTAAAAATATATATAACATTTTAATGCTATATTTATATATCTATATACATTGAATCATATTTATTAGACGACTTTGTAGAATTATATATATCCAGTTGTAAAGAAAAAAGTATTGTAAAGAAAAAAGTATTTCCTTTATTAATATTCTTTTTTTTGTTTGTTATATGATTTGATTGGATATTTTTTTAAAATAAATTTTCCAATAGAACATACATAATATTTTATTAGGAGGGAGATAAAAAAGAAAAAAATATATTATTTTTTCTTTGTATGATTGTTGGGAAGATTGAAGGTTTATTTGGAGATGATAGAATGTTTCTTTTATATACTTTTTTTTTATTAAGTAAATTTTTTATTTATTTTAAATTTGCAACTTAGAACAGTAGATAAACAAAATACTTGAATAAATGTGAAATTGGATCATTACATGATTTGATCTGTAATTTCCATTTATTGACTTGCCTTTAGTATTTTTATTTTTTTTGTCTATCAATATCAAATTTCATTAAATTATGACATTTTCGGTTAAAGAAATGGTGAGTTTTGAAATGGTTGATTTTTAAAATTCAAATTGGTAATTTTTAATATAATTTGTTTCTTGTCATATGTTAAGTTCTTGAAAGAGTTTTATTCTTAATAATAAAATTTTTCTATTTTCTTTTTCGTTACTGAATTAATTATAACTACTATCACTTTAATTTAGTAAGAGATTTATATATCCCTTGTAATAAGTAGATGACCTCATATGATTAAGCATTTTTATTTTTTTTGATATTTTTTTCTCTTATATCCTAAATCTGTTTGACTAGAAAGAAAATATTGTTTATAAAATTGGAAAAAAACTAGAACTATATATTTATGTTTTGAGCCACTTTTTTGGGTTTCAAGAATTTATGTAATACTGCCACAATAGCCAAAGTGATTAGCTTATCAATTCAGACTATCTTCTCATTTCTTTTCTTTTACCTAGCAGTAAAAATAATTTATTATTATTTTTCATTATAATGGTATATAAATATTGATTTGGGGTTAAGGGCATGAGGTTGGGGATTGAGTGATGACTTGATTTTCTTTTGGTGCATATGTTAGAGTTTTTAAGAATCATCATTTATAAATTAGGGACCAAAGGATTTGATCTAGGGATCGGGTTGAACATTATATAAAAATAGAATTAAGTATATAAGAAGTAGCATTTCAAGCAAGGGTTGTGTGTTTTCTGCAAAATCAAGATGGAAACTGATCTGCATCTGTTTTCTATTCAATCGCTTGGGATCTATGGAACAAATGTCTTCGCTGGTGGGGTTTTTCATTTTGCTTTCCCCACAACCTTCGAGATCTTTTTCTCAATGGTCTGCTCTTGTAAAAGGAAAATTTCAATTGAAATTCTAGTTTTCATTATTTTACCTCCATTTTACGGACCCTTTGGAAGGAGCGCAATGAACTTATCTTCAATAATTTTTCTTTAAGAAATGATAAAATGTTTGATATTGCTCTTTATAGAGCCTATATCTGGACTAAATCATCAAATTCAGGCTTCCCTTACTCTTTAAATCAAGAGATTGCGTCAAAAGACACTATTGTTCGTTGGGCTAGAGCCGTTCCTACCAAACCAATAGTTGCTTGCTATCCTCCTGATATGGGTTCTTTAAAATGGAACATTGATGGAGCTTCGAATGGTAAACCTGGGGAGGCGAGTATTGGTGGGGTTCTCAGAGACAACAATGGAGTGGTTATGTTTCTGTGATTCCAACGATTGGTATTTTGGGCTATTCTAAAGGCTTTGAAATTTCTCTAAGCTTGGATATATTATGTAAAAAGATTACCATTGAGTCAAACTCTTCTAATGTCATCTCCTGGTTTACTGGTAATTCATTCCCCTCCATGGCATCTGAGGGATGAATTCTATCTAATTCAGTCACTTATTAAGAAATTTACGCATATATCTTTCAGTCAGACACCCAAAAGTGCAAACTCCTTCACAGATGCATTGGCTAAACAAGGAGTGTCCAGGAATTCTGATTTTGCAGCAAGAATTTCAAAACAGAATTTCTCAGCTTTTCTGTTTTCTTGAAGCTTTCAATATTTTTTCAACCTTATTTAGCTATTCAGATTAAGTTGCTCACAAAGTAGCTGTAATTCTTGTTTATCTTTATGGTATTGTTGTCAAATGTTGTGGGTCCCGTATATGTATGGCACAACCCAAGAGGGGGGTGAATTGGGTTTTCTAAAAACAGATATAAATTTTAGAAATTCTAAACAAAATATAGAATTCTAAGTGCAGCAGAAAAAACAAATAACTTTGTGAGAATAGAATATGGATTAGAATCACCTCACAATGGTCTATTTATAAAAGATAGAAAGTTGGTGCAAATGCAGCTATTGATTAGAACAGCTTCACACTGACTTGTTCACTTTTAGAACTTCTTATGAAGGAAAGCTATTGAGAATAGAACTTCCTCATAAAGTTTAGAAAATCATATAAGACCGTGTGAAAGATAGTTATTGAATTTAGAACTTCTTCACAAATCCTTAATCAATTATCAGAACAACTTTATGATGGAAAGCTATTGTACTTAGAACTTCCTCATAAAGTTTAGAAAATTAACTAGAAACCCAGCAGTGAAATATACTGTGAATAGAACAACAGTTAGAACATGGTATATTCACTTATTAGAATTCCAGAGTTCTAATGTTCAGAAAAGATAAGACTTATTAGAGTTTTAGAACATTAAATTCATTTTCAACTTTAGCATTCTAATATGTAAACAGAAGTGTAATAAAAGCAGTATCAAGCAAACTTCAAAAATTAAAAGATAAACACAGTGATTTATAGTGGTTCGGCACTAACTCGCCTACATCCACACTCCAAGACGCATCTTGAGATCCTCAACTATGTTATCTCTTTTTAAGGGTAAGAGACAAACCACAGTATAAGGCAATAGATCACACCTAGATCTACCCTTTTTGTCCCACTAAATTTTCCAAAGGTTCTAGTTAACCTCAACCATTTTTGTTTTTTGGCAGAGTACAGAAACTCAATTCAAGACATTAAAATCTCACACAAGGAGAAGGTCGTTTGATAACCTCTATCACAATAGCTTATCACCCAAGCTATTACACAAATGTTTAATCAATAAAAGCCTGTCTACTATAGATTACAGAATCTAAATAGACAGAAAGAAACGCATATATAAGCACAGGAAAAACAGTTTATCAGATTAGAATATCGATTAGAACACAGAACCATTTTTCAAAAGAGTAGTTGTAAAAATTCTTTTCACTTTAAAGATAAAACGTTAAGTGTAAAGATGAAAAGAAAAACGGGGTAGAGAGTAAGTTTTGAGAGATAAAGATTTGATCAATGAGAGAATGCTCTTAAAACGAAAACTCTTACTTCACCATAGCTCAAGACGTGAAAGCTCCTATTTATAGAGAGCATCGTGTCTCTTGCTTTTGGAAAGTGATATTTCATTTGAAATCAGAATATCTTCTTTCCTTATTTAGAAGATATGAAAATCTTTGTTACCAAAAATCTATTTTATCCTTTTTGGTAAGAGAATAAAACACGATTTTGCTTTCCTTTGAACAAAAGATTTTCGGCAGCATTATTTGGAAAATATTTTTACGGAAGGATGCTCTTACTAAAAAAGAAAAGGATTCTCCTTCGTTTTTAAGGTAAGAAAATAAATTTAAATACTTAGATCTTTCAAAAGATATTTCCGAAAAGTGTATGATTTTATTACCAAAAAACATTAGAGAAGTAATCTCTTTAGTTTTAGGAAATTAAATCATTTCGATTAAAGAATATTTTTCCAAAACAAATAAAAGAATTTATTTTGAAAAAATCTAATTTCTGAAAAATATTTTGAGAGAAAACTTAATTTATGTGCTCATATATGGATTTTCTCTCTATCCTACAAAGTATCCTAAATACCTAGCTACTAGATCTTCGAATAACTTCACACTCAATGTAGGACTTGCCTTGTACGATTTCTTTCCATAGTAATTCTGCATAAAATAAAATTAGCACAAATAGCATAATTTAAATTTATTTGTTTTGTATTAATCATCAAAATCCGAGATTAGAAATTGACCCTTGAGCCAACAATCTCCCCCTTTTTGATGATGACAAAACCAATAAATTTAGCAAACATAAAAAACATGTGCTCCCCCTGATTTTTATGCATATAAGTTCTAATCATGCCAAATGATCTTAATGTAAGCAAATTAGAACAAGTATTTTGCTCCCCCTGAATAGATGTAATAAAACTATTTTGTGAAAATTTAGAACTAGGGAGGCCTTTTAGAAACTGATTTTAGAATTAGCAAAACATAGGCAAGATTTTCTAAATTCTAATAATCAGAGCATATATATATTAGAACTAGCAGAGATAGACAAGATGTTCTAAGTTCTAATAATCAGAACATATGGTTAGAGCAAAAGAATAGAATAGAAACTGATATTAAAAATAGAACAAAAAATCTTATATCCAACCTGCAAAACAGTCGTTAGAATAAGAATCTAAGTTCTAAAAACACTCAGCTTATCATATAGAAAATATGCTCAACAAAATAGACCATATAGAAAGCAATAGCTACCAACACAGATATAAGTACTTTGGTCACCAAGTACGTACCAAAATATTCAGAATACCACCAAAATACCTGCGTTCTCCCCCTTTTTGTCATCATACAAAAGGGTTAGACAAAATCAGAACAAAATAAAGAAAAATAAACAGTTCCAAAGATATAATCCTACAAAGATAAAGCAAAAAAAAAAAAAATGTTCAGAACATATAAAGAAAAATCAGAGAGGCTTAGAACCAGTTCTAAGTCTCTTAGAACTCCTTAAATTCTGAGCTGGAGCAGTCTCATAAGAACTTTCTGGCCTTTTAGAAGATGGATGCAGTGGAGGCTTTCTTCCATGAGTCCTGTGCTTTCCTGCAGTGTGCTTCACATTCTTTGGTTTCTCTAAGGAGGGGATGTAGGGTGTTCCTTTCACTCTGAGAGTAGCTAACTTCCTTGCATTTACATCCTTCATTCTTTCCAAAGTCTTGATGAGAGACTGATTCTGCTCAATTGCAGTCTGGCAATGCTGTATTGCCTCATCAAGTTCTTTGTTGTGCTCTTCTATTAGCTCCTTCTCTATTCTTCCCAGCATAACTTCCCTACTTCTCTGAGCCGACAACAACTCAGATTCTTGCTCTGTCTTATCCTTAGTAGTCTTCTCTTCATCACTAATTTCTAGCTTTTCAGTTTCATCATCACTAACTTCCTCTACTTTCTTCCCTTTTTCCATCTTTTTAGGCTCTTTCTTCTTTTCTGTTTCTTCTTTTTCTAATTCTTCTTTCTCTGCAGCACTCTCCTTTTCAGTTTCCTCTTTTTCTCTCTTCTTCTAATTTCTCTTCTTCTTCTGTTTCTTCTTTCTCTTCTTTTGCCTTTTCTTCTTTCTTCTTTCCTCTTCTCTTACTTTCTCTTCTGATTTCTTTTCTTCTTCTTCTATTTCACTTAACTTTGCTTTTCCTTTTTCTTTTCTCTTCTTCTCAGTCTCTTCTTTATCTCTTTGTCCTTCATGACTTTTTCTTTCTTTGTTTTTCCAACTTCCCTTTTTACTTTCTTCTTCTCTCTTTTCTTCCTTCTTTTTCTTCTCCTTCTCTTCTTTTTCTTTCTCTTCTCCTCCTTCGTCATCCTTCATTTTCAAAGACCCGCTATCCAACTTGGAAACAGAATGACCAACATTCTTATCTAGATTGACATCCAGAAACTCAAATACTGGGGTAAGAATCATACCGTAGGGCAGCTTTTTGGGATTGTTCTGCAACTTATCAAAAATGATGTGACATAGATTGAGGGGTTTCTTCTCAACTATGTGCCACATTATACACAGCTCTACTTGGTTCACATAAGTGAGTGAAGCACTCTTGGGGTAAATGTAGTGCACAATGAGCTTGTACAACCATTTCATGTTGTCTGTCAAGTTAGAGCATTCTATTGTGCCCTGTTTGTCTGCAGAAATCTTCTTCACAATCTTTTTCACAAAATCTTCCTTTTTATAATTGCTAACCCTAGACACGTCCTTAATTTTGGTCACCCTAGACCCAGCATTCGGTACATAAAAAATTTTCCCAAAATCAGCGTAAGATAACTCTTTGGTCTCTCCCTGAAGCTTGACAGAGATCGACTCTGTCCCATTAACTTTCAAAGAGCCATAAAATTCCTTAACCAAACTCTCATAGCACAGTTTATTCAAAGACAAAAAGTTCATCCAGCCTTGGAACTCAAAGAGTTCCTCAAACTCAAACTCATCGCTACCAAAGAAGTTCCAATCTATAACATATGAACGCATGAGAGGATAAGTTGAAAGAACTGATTTACCTTTATCATGTGCTCTAGCTACCTATTTCTGTGATGTAGCAATTTCGATTTTTCTTTTCTTTGTTTCCTCTTCTGCCTTTTTCTCTTTCGACTCCTTCTGTTCATATTTCTTTGAGAGCTTTTTCAGGAGTTGAAGCTCCTGCTCAGTTAGAGAGTCGGATGAAGAGTTTGAACTAGATTCGGCCATTGTTGCAAATCTCAAAACTCAGAACAACTTAGGGTTTTGGTTAGCAAAAAAGACGATAGAGGAAATACTAAGCAGTTAATAGAGAATAAAGACACTTAAGTGGCGGAAGAAAGAAATAAGAGCAGTTTTTAAATGGAATTCAAAACGACAAATAAGACAAAAGAAATAAAATAAATAAAGGAAATAAAATAATAAAAAAAACAAAACAGTAAAACCGTCAAAGCACTAAAGACACGAAAACATAATAAAAACAAACACACACAATAAAGTAACTGTTTTTGGTTTTAGTCTAAAGCAAGATTCTGATAATGACTTTAGAAAGTCATATCAGAGCAATGTGCGTTTTTAGACAAAAATCAATTTTCACACAGAATAAAAATTAGAACATAGCAAATATTCTATTTTCGAAATTAGAAAGCAGTTTAGAACATACTTACAGAGTTCTAAAGTTACGAGTTTAGAACTAACATACCAAGCTCTCTTCTAATTGAGCAGAATTGACTTTCATTCAAAGGTTTTGTAAAGATATCTGCCAATTGCTTTTCTGTGGGAATGAACTCAATCACGATATCACCTTTTGTACATGATCACGTATGAAGTGATGTTTGAGTTCTATATGCTTGGTTCTAGAATGCTGAACTGGATTCTTGGATAAATTGATGGCGCTTATGTTGTCACATTTGATAGGCACTGTTTCTAATTTTAGTTCATAGTCTGCCAACTGTTGTTTAATCCATAGAACTTGTGCAACACAACTTCCAGCAGCAACATATTCTGCTTCTGCAGTAGAAAGAGCAACTGATGTCTGTTTCTTGCTAAACCATGATACAAGGGCGCTACTCAGAAATTGACAAGTCCCAGACGTGCTTTTTCTATCTATTCTGCTTCCTGCAAAATCAGAATCACTAGACCCAACAAGATCAAATGTATCATCTTTAGAATACCACAGACCCAAATTAGAAGTTCCACAAAGATATCTTAGTATTCTCTTTACAGCAATTAAATGAGATTCTTTGGGACACGATTGAAATCTAGCACATAGACAAACACTAAAGTGTATGTCTGGTCTGCTTGCCGTTAGATATAGCAAAGAACCAATCATACTTCTAAACAGCTTGATATCCACGTCCTTGCCTTTTTCATCTTTTTCTAATTTTGACGATGGACTCATTGGTGTACTACATACCTTGGCGTTTTCCATTTTGAATCGTTTCAACAACTCTCTAGTATATTTTTCTTGATTAATGAAAATTCCATTCTCACATTGTTTGATTTGAAGCCCAAGGAAGAAGTTTAATTCTCCCATCATACTCATTTCGAACTCACCGTGCATAATCTTAGAAAATTCCTTACAAAGAAGATCATTAGTAGAACCAAAGATTATGTCATCAACATAGATTTGTACAACTAGAATATCATGTGCTTTATTTTTGATAAATAGTGTTGTATCAACCTTTCCTCTTGAAAAAACCATTTTCTAATAGAAACTTACTCAATCTTTCATACCAAGCTTTAGGAGCTTGTTTTAAACCATAGAGAGCTTTAGTAAGTTCGTAAACATGATTAGGTTTATCAAAAATTTCAAAGCCAAGAGGTTGTTCTACATACACTTCTTCATTTAGAAAACCATTTAGAAAAGCACTTTTCACATCCATTTGATACAACATGAAGTTTTTAAAACATGTAAATGCACAAAGCATTCTAATGGCCTCAAGTCTAGCAACCGGGGCAAAGGTTTCATCAAAATCGATGCCTTCCTCTTGGTTATACCCTTGAGCCACTAATCTTGCTTTATTTCTCACAACGTTACCTTGTTCATCAAGCTTATTTCTAAACACCCATTTTGTTCCAATAACAGAATGGTTTTTAGGTCTAGAAACAAGTTTCCAAACTTGGTTTATCTCAAATTGATTTAGCTCTTCTTGCATAGCAAGAATCCAACTTTCATCATTTTGAGCATCTTCTAAATTTTTAGGTTCTAATTGAGAAACGAAAGCAACATTACCAAAATATCTTCTAAGTTGCGCTCTAGTCATCATCCTTTCCGAGGGATTATCCATAATGTCTTCTTGGAGATGATACTTGTGAAATCGCCATTCTTTTAGTAATTGAGAATCTTCATTTTTTGTTTCTGGCATTTGACTTTCAACTATGTTCTGATCTTCATTTTCTAATTCTAGTTCAGCCTGACTATTGATGTTCTGATCGCTTTCTGGCTGTTCTAGTTGTTCTGATTGCTCTTTTCAGGATTAGAATCTACAGCATCATCACTTTCTAATGTTCTAGAAGTAGAGTCAGTTTCATCAAACACAACATGAATAGATTCTTCTACAACTAGAGTCTTTTTATTAAATACTCTATATGCTTTACTATTATTAGAATATCCCAGAAAAATCCCTTCATAAGATTTAGCATCAAATTTAGCAAGATGATTTTTCTTGTTATCTAGAATAAAGCATTTGCACCCAAAGATATGAAAATAGCCAATATTTGGTTTTCTACCTTTGTATAGCTCATATGGAGTCTTTTTAAGTTTAGATCTTACCAAAGCCCTGTTTAGAATATAACAGGCAGTGTTAACTGCTTTTGCCCAGAAATACTTTGGTAGATTAGAATCACTTAGCATGGTTCTGGCCATTTCTTGAAGTGTTCTATTCTTGCGTTCCACCACTCCATTTTGTTGAGGTGTTCTAGGTGCTGAGAAGTTATGGAAGATTCCTGTCTCGTTGCAAAAAGCATCGAATTTCTGATTTTCAAATTCTCCTCCATGATCACTTCTAATTGCCGTGATGTTGTATCCTTTCTCATTTTGTATTCTCTTGCACAGATGAACAAACATGTCATATGACTCATCCTTATTTCTAAGGAAGAGTGTCCAGGTGAATCTTGAGTAATCATCTACAATAACAAATGCATAGAATTTTCCTCCAAGACTAGAAGGAGTAATTGGACCAAATAAATCAAGGTGTAGCAATTCTAAAGGTCTAGAAGTAGAAACCATGCCCTTGGATTAAAAAAGAAGTTCTGGTTTGTTTGCCCATTTGACAAGCATCACAAATGTGATCTTTTTCAAATTTCAACTTTGGCAAACCACGAACCAAATCTTTCTTAGACAGTTTAGAAATAAGGTGCATGCTTGCATGTCCAAGTCTTCTATGCCATAACCAACTAGAATTATCAATAGAAACTAAACATATATCCTGGTTATGCATATCAGAGAGATTTACTAGATATATATTTCCAAACATTTTTCCAACGAATAAGGTTTTATTATCATGCATGTTCTGAACTTCACAATGAGAAGGTTCAAAGATCACTCTTCTATTTTTATCACAAATCTGACTCACACTTAACAAGTTGTAATGTAATCCTTCCACTAAGCATACATCTTCTATTGAAGGATTAGAACCTACCACACCAATATCAACGATTTTACCTTTTGCTTTGTCTCCAAAGCTTATTGTACCTCCCTTTTTCTTTTCTAATCTGGTGAACTTCTTTCTATCACCAGTCATATGCCTAGAGCAAGCGCTGTCCATGTACCACATCTCTGTTTTCAGCTCGCTCCTTAGGCACACCTGAAAAGATCAAACAGATTTAGGTACCCAACTCATATTGGGTCTTGGAGGGTTAGTGGTAACAGGTGCACTATGATTTTTCTTTTTGTTGAAACTTTGATGTTCTAAAGTCACAACATTAGAAACAGCATTTTTCTGATTAGAAACACGATTTAGTTTAGAAATGCTATCATGACTAGAACTTGTCTTTTCTTTAGAAAATGATTCTGAAATTGATTTTAGAATTCTAATCTCAGTTTTCAAAGATTCATTTTCAGAATTCAGATTTTTGCATTTTTCTTCAAGATGTGTCAGATTTTCAGAAAATCGATTATTACAACTTTTAAGATCTTTGATTTCTATAATGAGATCTCTGCATGTAACTTCTTGATAAAAAGCATCTTTTAGATGATTACTTTCAGATTTTAATTTTCTGAAATCTTTCTTTAGAACTTTATGCTTTCTAACAAGTTTTTCAAACTCATTGCAAAGATTATTGTAAGTATTTAGAAGATCACTTTCTGATTCGGGTTCAGAAATGCTTACAGTGCTTTCATCATTCTCATGGATCGTTGCATTTGTTTCGTTGATTCCAGCTTTCTGTGTTGAAGTCAGAGTGCTGATTTCTTTAGATTCAGAATCGATAGTAGCCATTAGATAGATATTAGCAATTTCTTCTTGATCGCTGTGGCTTTCAGGATTAGAATCATCTGAATCACTCCATGCAGCTACAAAAGCCTGCTTTAGCTTCTCTTTCGTTGACTTCTTTTTCAATTTAGGACAATTAGGCTTGATATGTCCAAGTTTGTTGCACTCATAACAAACCACTTCAGAAGGTTCTTTCTTTGGCAAGTTACTATTTTTAGGTGGACAGTTCTTTTTGTTAAACTTTTTCTGTGGCCTTCCACTCTTTCTATATAACTTTTTAAATCTTTTAGCAACAAGTGCTAAATCATCACTATCAAGATCAGAAGAACTTTCTTCACTAGAATCTACCCTCAAAGCCAGTCCTTTCTTTTTCTTATCTTCTATAGTCAAAGAAGATTTCATTTCTTCTGAAACAAGAGCTCCTATAAGATAATCATAAGTGACAGAAGTCTCTTTGTAATTCATGACAGTTCCTATAGAATCCCATTTTCTAGGTAGAATTCTAAGGATTTTCTTAACAAGCTCATCTTTTGAAATTTCCTTTCCGAGAGTTCTCAAAGGATTAACTATATTGGTAAATCTAGAATTTAATTCTGCAATAGTTTCTCCTTCTTTCATACTAAACATTTCATATTCTCTCCAAAGGAAATTTATTCTGGATTCTTTTACTCTATCTGTACCCTCATAGGTGACTTTAAGTTTTTCCCATACCTCTGCTGCAGATTTACATCCAGACACTTTGTTGTATTCAGTTGCATCTAAAGCACAATGAAGAATATTAATGGCTTTTGCATTTACAGCAATGTCATTCCAATCAGCATCTGTATATTCTTCTTCTGTTTTTCTAACTGACTCATCTCTTACAATTTTCATGGGAATACGAGGACCAGTGATAACATTTCTCCAGCAGTTTATATCAACTAATTTCATTAAATTCTCCATTCTAGTTTTCCAGTAAGAGTAATTAGAGCCATTGAACAAAAGAGGTCTAGAAACAGATTGTCCTTCTAAAGAAGAAAGAGGAAGTGGGGTTGCCATGGGATCTTATCTCTTAAGCGGTTAAGCTTCGGTAAGTCAAGAGCCAAGGCTCTGATACCAGATTGTGGGTCCCGTATATGTATGGCACAACCCAAGAGGGGGGGTGAATTGAGTTTTCTAAAAACAGATATAAATTTTAGAAATTCTAAACAAAATATAGAATTCTAAGTGCAGCAGAAAAACAAAGAACTTTGTGAGAATAGAATATGGATTAGAATCACCTCACAATGTTCTATTTATAAAAGATAGAAAGTCGGTGCAAAATGCAGCTATTGATTAGAACAGCTTCACACTGACTTGTTCACTTTTAGAACTTCTTTATGAAGGAAAGCTATTGAGAATAGAACTTCCTCATAAAATTTAGAAAATCATATAAGACCGTGTGAAAGATAGTTATTGAATTTAGAACTTCTTCACAAATCCTTAATCAATTATCAGAACAACTTTATGATGGAAAGCTATTGTAATTAGAACTTCCTCATAAAGTTTAGAAAATTAACTAGAAACCCAAGCAGTGAAATATACTGTGAATAGAACAACAGTTAGAACATGGTATATTCACTTATTAGAATTCCAGAGTTCTAATGTTCAGAAAAGATAAGACTTATTAGAGTTTTAGAACATTAAATTCATTTTCAACTTTAGCATTTCTAATATGTAAACAGAAGTGTAATAAAAGCAGTATCAAGCAAACTTCAAAAATTAAAAGATAAACACAGTGATTTATAGTGGTTCGGCACTAACTCGCCTACATCCACTCCCCAAGACGCATCTTGAGATCCTCAACTATGTTATCTCTTTTTAAGGGTAAGAGACAAACAACTAGTATAAGGCAATAGATCAACACCTAGATCTACCCTTTTTGTCCCACTAGATTTTCCAAAGGTTCTAGTTAACCTCAACCCTTTCTATTTTTGGCAGAGTACAGAAACTCAATTCAAGACATTAAAATCTCACACAAGGAGAAGGTCGCTTGATAACCTCTATCACAATAGCTTATCACCCAAGCTATTACACAAATGTTTAATCAAATAAAAAGCCTGTCTACTATAGATTACAGAATCTAAATAGACAGAAAGAAACGCATATATAAGCACAGGAAAAATAGTTTATCAGATTAGAATATCGATTAGAACACAGAACCGTTTTTCAAAAGTAGTTGTAAAAATTCTTTTCACTTTAAAGATAAAAACGTTAAATGTAAAGATGAAAAGAAAAACGGGGGTAGAGAGTAAGTTTTGAGAGATAAAGATTTGATCAATGAGAGAATGCTCTTAAAATGAAAACTCTTACTTCACCATAGCTCAAGACGTGAAAGCTCCTATTTATAGAGAGCATCGTGTCTCTTGCTTTTGGAAAGTGGATATCTCATTTGAAATCAGAATATCTTCTTTCCTTATTTAGAAGATATGAAAATCTTTGTTACCAAAAATCTATTTTATCCTTTTTGGTAAGAGAATAAAACACGATTTTGCTTTCCTTTGAACAAAAGATTTTCGGCAGCATTATTTGGAAAATATTTTTACGGAAGGATGCTCTTACTAAAAGAGAAAAGGATTCTCCTTCGTTTTTAAGGTAAGAAAATAAATTTAAATACTTTAGATCTTTCAAAAGATATTTCCGAAAAGTGTATGATTTTATTACCAAAAAACATTAGAGAAGTAATCTCTTTAGTTTTAGGAAATTAAATCATTTCGATTTAAAGAATATTTTTCCAAAACAAATAAAAGAATTTATTTTGAAAAAATCTAATTTCCGAAAAATATTTTTGAGAGAAAACTTAATTTATGTGCTCATATATGAATTTTCTCTCTATCCTACAAAGTATCCTAAATACCTAGCTACTAGGATCTTCGAATAACTTCACACTCAATGTAGGATTTGCCTTGTACGATTTCTTTCCATAGTAATTCTGCATAAAATAAAATTAGCACAAATAACATAATTTAAATTTATTTGTTTTGTATTAATCATCAAAATCTGAGATTAGAAATTGACCCTTGAGCCAACAATCTCCCCCTTTTTGATGATGACAAAACCAATAAATTTAGCAAACATAAAAACATGTGCTCCCCCTGATTTTTATGCATATAAGTTCTAATCATGCCAAATGATCTTAATGTAAAGCAAATTAGAACAAGTATTTTGCTCCCCCTGAATAGATGTAATAAAACTATTTTGTGAAAATTTAGAACTAGGGAGGCCTTTTAGATACTGATTTTAGAATTAGCAAAACATAGGCAAGATTTTCTAAATTCTAATAATCAGAGCATATATATTAGAACTAGCAGAGATAGACAAGATGTTCTAAGTTCTAATAATCAGAACATATGGTTAGAGCAAAAGAATAGAATAGAAACTGATATTAAAAATAGAACAAAAAATCTTATATCCAACCTGCAAAACAGTCGTTAGAATAAGAATCTAAGTTCTAAAAACACTCAGCTTATCATATAGAAAATATGCTCAACAAAATAGACCATATAGAAAGCAATAACTACCAACACAGATATAAGTACTTTGGTCACCAAGTACGTACCAAAATATTCAGAATACCACCAAAATACCTGCGTTCTCCCCCTTTTTGTCATCATACAAAAGGGTTAGACAAAATCAGAACAAAATAAAGAAAAATAAACAGTTCCAAAGATATAATCCTACAAAGATAAAGCAAAAAAAAAAAAAAATGTTCAGAACATATAAAGAAAAATCAGAGAGGCTTAGAACCAGTTCTAAGTCTCTTAGAACTCCTTAAATTCTGAGCTGGAGCAATCTCATAAGAACTTTCTGGCCTTTTAGAAGATGGATGTAGTGGAGGCTTTCTTCCATGAGTCCTGTGCTTTCCTGCAGTGTGCTTCACATTCTTTGGTTTCTCTGAGGAGGGGATGTAGGGTGTTCCTTTCACTCTGAGAGTAGCTAACTTCCTTGCATTTACATCCTTCATTCTTTCCAAAGTCTTGATGAGAGACTGATTCTGCTCAATTGCAGTCTGGCAATGCTGTATTGCCTCATCAAGTTCTTTGTTGTGCTCTTCTATTAGCTCCTTCTCTATTCTTCCCAGCATAACTTCCCTACTTCTCTGATCCGACAACAACTCAGATTCTTGCTCTGTCTTATCCTTAGTAGTCTTCTCTTCATCACTAATTTCTAGCTTTTCAGTTTCATCATCACTAACTTCCTCTACTTTCTTCCCTTTTTCCATCTTTTTAGGCTCTTTCTTCTTTTCTGTTTCTTCTTTTTCTAATTCTTCTTTCTCTGCAGCACTCTCCTTTTCAGTTTCCTCTTTTCTCTCTTCTTCTAATTTCTCTTCATCTTCTGTTTCTTCTTTCTCTTCTTTTGCCTTTTCTTCTGTCTTCTTTTCCTCTTCTCTTACTTTCTCTTCTGATTTCTTTTCTTCTTCTTCTATTTCACTTAACTTTGCTTTTCCTTTTTCTTTTCTCTTCTTCTCAGTCTCTTCTTTTATCTCTTTGTCCTTCATGACTTTTTCTTTCTTTGTTTTTCCAACTTCCCTTTTTACTTTCTTCTTCTCTCTTTTCTTCCTTCTTTTTCTTCTCCTTCTCTTCTTTTTCTTTCTCTTCTCCTCCTTCGTCATCCTTCATTTTCAAAGACCCGCTATCCAACTTGGAAACAGAATGACCAACATTCTTATCTAGATTGACATCCAGAAACTCAAATACTGGGGTAAGAATCATACCGTAGGGCAGCTTTTTGGGATTGTTCTGCAACTTATCAAAAATGATGTGACATAGATTGAGGGGTTTCTTCTCAACTATGTGCCACATTATACACAGCTCTACTTGGTTCACATAAGTGAGTGAAGCACTCTTGGGGTAAATGTAGTGCACAATGAGCTTGTACAACCATTTCATGTTGTCTGTCAAGTTAGAGCATTCTATTGTGCCCTGTTTGTCTGCAGAAATCTTCTTCACAATCTTTTTCACAAAATCTTCCTTTTTATAATTGCTAACCCTAGACACGTCCTTAATTTTGGTCACCCTAGACCCAGCATTCGGTACATCAAAAATTTTCCCAAAATCAGCATAAGATAACTCTTTGGTCTCTCCCTGAAGCTTGACAGAGATCGACTCTGTCCCATTAACTTTCAAAGAGCCATAAAATTCCTTAACCAAACTCTCATAGCACAGTTTATTCAAAGACAAAAAGTTCATCCAGCCTTGGAACTCAAAGAGTTCCTCAAACTCAAACTCATCGCTACCAAAGAAGTTCCAATCTATAACATATGAACGCATGAGAGGATAAGTTGAAAGAACTGATTTACCTTTATCATGTGCTCTAGCTACCTGTTTCTGTGATGTAGCAGTTTCGATTTTTCTTTTCTTTGTTTCCTCTTCTGCCTTTTTCTCTTTCGACTCCTTCTGTTCATATTTCTTTGAGAGCTTTTTCAGGAGTTGAAGCTCCTGCTCAGTTAGAGAGTCGGATGAAGAGTTTGAACTAGATTCAGCCATTGTTGCAAATCTCAAAACTCAGAACAACTTAGGGTTTTGGTTAGCAAAAAAGACGATAGAGGAAATACTAAGCAGTTAATAGAGAATAAAGACACTTAAGTGGCGGAAGAAAGAAATAAAGAGCAGTTTTTAAATGGAATTCAAAACGACAAATAAGACAAAAGAAATAAAATAAATAAAGGAAATAAAATAATAAAAAAAACAAAACAGTAAAACCGTCAAAGCACTAAAGACACGAAAACATAATAAAAACAAACACACACAATAAAGTAACTGTTTTTGGTTTTAGTCTAAAGCAAGATTCTGATAATGACTTTAGAAAGTCATATCAGAGCAATGTGCGTTTTTAGACAAAAATCAATTTTCACACAGAATAAAAATTAGAACATAGCAAATCTTCTATTTTCGAAATTAGAAAGCAGTTTAGAACATACTTACAGAGTTCTAAAGTTACGAGTTTAGAACTAACATACCAAGCTCTCTTCTAATTGAGCAGAATTGACTTTCATTCAAAGGTTTTGTAAAGATATCTGCCAATTGCTTTTCTGTGGGAATGAACTCAATCACGATATCACCTTTTTGTACATGATCACGTATGAAGTGATGTTTGAGTTCTATATGCTTGGTTCTAGAATGCTGAACTGGATTCTTGGATAAATTGATGGCGCTTATGTTGTCACATTTGATAGGCACTGTTTCTAATTTTAGTTCATAGTCTGCCAACTGTTGTTTAATCCATAGAACTTGTGCAACACAACTTCCAGCAGCAACATATTCTGCTTCTGCAGTAGAAAGAGCAACCGATGTCTGTTTCTTGCTAAACCATGATACAAGGGCGCTACCCAGAAATTGACAAGTTCCAGACATGCTTTTTCTATCTATTCTGCTTCCTGCAAAATCAGAATCACTATACCCAACAAGATCAAATGTATCATCTTTAGAATACCACAGACCCAAATTAGAAGTTCCACAAAGATATCTTAGTATTCTCTTTACAGCAATTAAATGAGATTCTTTGGGACACGATTGAAATCTAGCACATAGACAAACACTAAAGTGTATGTCTGGTCTGCTTGCCGTTAGATATAGCAAAGAACCAATCATACTTCTAAACAACTTGATATCCACGTCCTTGCCTTTTTCATCTTTTTCTAATTTTGACGATGGACTCATTGGTGTACTACATACCTTGGCGTTTTCCATTTTGAATCGTTTCAACAACTCTCTAGTATATTTTTCTTGATTAATGAAAATTCCATTCTCACATTGTTTGATTTCAAGCCCAAGGAAGAAGTTTAATTCTCCCATCATACTCATTTCGAACTCACCCTGCATAATCTTAGAAAATTCCTTACAAAGAAGGTCATTAGTAGAACCAAAGATTATGTCATCAACATAGATTTGTACAACTAGAATATCATGTGCTTTATTTTTGATAAATAGTGTTGTATTAACCTTTCCTCTTGAAAAACCATTTTCTAATAGAAACTTACTCAATCTTTCATACCAAGCTTTAGGAGCATGTTTTAAACCATAGAGAGCTTTAGTAAGTTCGTAAACATGATTAGGTTTATCAAAAATTTCAAAGCCAGGAGGTTGTTCTACATACACTTCTTCATTTAGAAAACCATTTAGAAAAGCACTTTTCACATCCATTTGATACAACATGAAGTTTTTAAAACATGTAAATGCACAAAACATTCTAATGGCCTCAAGTCTAGCAACCGGGGCAAAGGTTTCATCAAAATCGATGCCTTCCTCTTGGTTATACCCTTAAGCCACTAATCTTGCTTTATTTCTCACAACGTTACCTTGTTCATCAAGCTTATTTCTAAACACCCATTTTGTTCCAATAACAGAATGGTTTTTAGGTCTAGAAACAAGTTTCCAAACTTGGTTTATCTCAAATTGATTTAGCTCTTCTTGTATAGCAAGAATCCAACTTTCATCATTTTGAGCATCTTCTAAATTTTTAGGTTCTAATTGAGAAACGAAAGCAACATTACCAAAATATCTTCTAAGTTGCGCTCTAGTCATCATCCTTTCTGAGGGATTATCCTTAATGTCTTCTTGGGGATGATACTTGTGAAATCGCCATTCTTTTAGTAATTGAGAATCTTCATTTTTTGTTTCTGGCATTTGACTTTCAACCTATTCTGATCTTCATGTTCTAATTCAGGTTCAGCCTGACTATTGATGTTCTGATCGCTTTCTGGCTGTTCTAGTTGTTCTGATTGCTCATTCTGCTTTTCAGGATTAGAATCTAAAGCATCATCACTTTCTAATGTTCTAGAAGTAGAGTCAGTTTCATCAAACACAACATGAATAGATTCTTCTACAACTAGAGTCTTTTTATTAAATACTCTATATGCTTTACTATTATTAGAATATCCCAGAAAAATCCCTTCATAAGATTTAGCATCAAATTTAGCAAGATGATTTTTCTTGTTATCTAGAATAAAGCATTTGCACCCAAAGATATGAAAATAGCCAATATTTGGTTTTCTACCTTTGTATAGCTCAGATGGAGTCTTTTTAAGTTTAGATCTTACCAAAGCCCTGTTTAGAATATAACAGGCAGTGTTAACTGCTTTTGCCCAGAAATACTTTGGTAGATTAGAATCACTTAGCATGGTTCTGGCCATTTCTTGAAGTGTTCTATTCTTGCGTTCCACCACTCCATTTTGTTGAGGTGTTCTAGGTGCTGAGAAGTTATGGAAGATTCCTGTCTCGTTGCAAAAAGCATCGAATTTCTGATTTTCAAATTCTCCTCCATGATCACTTCTAATTGCCGTGATGTTGTATCCTTTCTCATTTTGTATTCTCTTGCACAGATGAACAAACATGTCATATGACTCATCCTTATTTCTAAGGAAGAGTGTCCAGGTGAATCTTGAGTAATCATCTACAATAACAAATGCATAGAATTTTCCTCCAAGACTAGAAGGAGTAATTGGACCAAATAAATCAAGGTGCAGCAATTCTAAAGGTCTAGAAGTAGAAACCATGCCCTTGGATTAAAAAAGAAGTTCTGGTTTGTTTGCCCATTTGACAAGCATCACAAATGTGATCTTTTTCAAATTTCAACTTTGGCAAACCACGAACCAAATCTTTCTTAGACAGTTTAGAAATAAGGTGCATGCTTGCATGTCCAAGTCTTCTATGCCATAACCAACTAGAATTATCAATAGAAACTAAACATATATCCTAGTTATGCATATCAGAGAGATTTACTAGATATATATTTCCAAACATTTTTCCAACGAATAAGGTTTTATTATCATGCATGTTCTGAACTTCACAATGAGAAGGTTCAAAGATCACTCTTCTATTTTTATCACAAATCTGACTCACACTTAACAAGTTGTAATGTAATCCTTCCACTAAGCATACATCTTCTATTGAAGGATTAGAACCTACCACACCAATACCAACGATTTTACCGTTTGCTTTGTCTCCAAAGCTTATTGTACCTCCCTTTTTCTTTTCTAATCTGGTGAACTTCTTTCTATCACCAGTCATATGCTTAGAGCAAGCGCTGTCCATGTACCACATCTCTGTTTTCAGCTCGCTCCTTAGGCACACCTGAAAAGATCATGCAGATTTAGGTACCCAACTCATATTGGGTCTTGGAGGGTTAGTGGTAACAGGTGCACTATGATTTTTCTTTTTGTTGAAACTTTGATGTTCTAAAGTCACAACATTAGAAACAGCATTTTTCTGATTAGAAACACGATTTAGTTTAGAAATGCTATCATGACTAGAACTTGTCTTTTCTTTAGAAAATGATTCTGAAATTGATTTTAGAATTCTAATCTCAGTTTTCAAAGATTCATTTTCAGAATTCAGATTTTTGCATTTTTCTTCAAGATGTGTCAGATTTTCAGAAAATCGATTATTACAACTTTTAATATCTTTGATTTCTATAATGAGATCTCTGCATGTAACTTCTTGATAAAAAGCATCTTTTAGATGATTACTTTCAAATTTTAATTTTCTGAAATCTTTCTTTAGAACTTTATGCTTTCTAACAAGTTTTTCAAACTCATTGCAAGGATTATTGTAAGTATTTAGAAGATCACTTTCTGATTCGGGTTCAGAAATACTTACAGTGCTTTCATCATTCTCATGGATCATTGCATTTGTTTCGTTGATTCCAGCTTTCTGTGTTGAAGTCAGAGTGCTGATTTCTTTAGATTCAGAATCGATAGTAGCCATTAGACAGATATTAGCAATTTCTTCTTGATCGCTGTGGCTTTCAGGATTAGAATCATCTGAATCACTCCATGCAGCTACAAAAGCCTGCTTTAGCTTCTCTTTCGTTGACTTCCTTTTCAATTTAGGACAATTAGGCTTGATATGTCCAAGTTTGTTGCACTCATAACAAAGCACTTCAGAAGGTTCAGAAGGTTCTTTCTTTCGTTGACTTCTTTTTGTTAAACTTTTTCTATGGCCTTCCACTCTTTCTATAGAACTTTTTAAATCTTTTCGCAACAAGTGCTAAATCATCACTATCAAGATCAGAAGAACTTTCTTCACTAGAATCTACCCTCAAAGCCAGTCCTTTCTTTTTCTTATCTTCTATAGTCAAAGAAGATTTCATTTCTTCTGAAACAAGAGCTCCTATAAGATAATCATAAGTGACAGAAGTCTCTTTGTAATTCATGACAGTTCCTATAGAATCCCATTTTCTAGGTAGAATTCTAAGGATTTTCTTAACAAGCTCATCTTTTGAAATTTCCTTTCCGAGAGTTCTCAAAGGATTAACTATATTGGTAAATCTAGAATTTAATTCTGCAATAGTTTCTCCTTCTTTCATACTAAACATTTCATATTCTCTCCAAAGGATATTTATTCTGGATTCTTTTACTCTATCTGTACCCTCATAGGTGACTTTAAGTTTTTCCCATACCTCTGCTGCAGATTTACATCCAGACACTTTGTTGTATTTAGTTGCATCTAAAGCACAATGAAGAATATTAATGGCTTTTGCATTTACAGCAATGTCATTCCAATCAGCATCTGTATATTTGTAACACCCCTTCCCGGTCCACCCGTTAAACCCGAATGAACCGAGCCGAGACGCTACAATCTGGTTGAACCTATGTCCTGTCATGCGGATGTCATACTGTATGCAAAATATGAATATAAACACTCCCAATTACACTCTAAACTTCCAACATCTCCAAAGAATCATCATAACACAATAATACTTTATATATATATCTTTTCATAATGGTATAAATCTTCAATAGCATTTAATATCTAGCAATTAATTTCATTCAGAATCTATATCAAGTTTTCATGACCTAATCATACCAACTATAGTCAAATATTTCATCTTCAATCATTTCATAAGTATTATTCTTATCTCTAACTACTTACACCAAAATAATTACATGTTTCACTTATATTTCCAATTACAGAAGCTCTAACAAATGGAAAAATTATACATGCCATAAATCTTAATATTACAACTCTCAATCTACTATGACCAAGTTAGTCACTTCTGCTTTGAACATACTCCTCAAGTCTTCAAGTAGCAATCACGATCTTCAACCTGCGCGTGATAAAAATCGACGCGCTGAGTATAAAACTCAGTGGTTCTCATACTTCACATACTAAACAAAGTGCGATGGCAACTAACTTAAAATACCAATTTCATAAAGCATTGATACCCATAGAATCAGTAAATTTCAACATAAATGTCTTTTTATAGCAACGAATAAACTTCTAATTCATAAACATCAATAATTGAGTTCAAATTATCTTATAACTCCTTTACATGAACCTTAAATCACACATTATGATACTATCATGATCTTACCTGCTGTTCATTGTGTTGTATGAATGAAATCAATAAATATGTAAGAATACATAACAGTATATGTTCATTGTCTTACTTGCTATTCATTATGCTGTATGACTTATGCACGTTTAGTCACATCATATAAGTTATGATTAATAACAACTCATGACTGTATGGCTCCTTAAGAATTAAATAAATAAACTTGTAAGCATATATAACATTATACTTTCACGATCTTACCCGATGTTCTTTATGCTGTATGAACTCTGCAACTTTGATTAACTCAGTGAATATCATAATGAATAAAGAAACATATAAGCACATACATATGTGGAAATAAATACACATTTACTCACATATGGAATGTAAGCACACATATCATGATACTTTCATGTTTAACTTGATGATCTTTCTTGCTGTTTAGTATACTGTATGAGTATGCAATTTGTAATCAATATAACTGTATAGCTCCATAAGGTTATAGTGAAACCGAAGTGATAAAAAAAACTGTATAAAACTGTGTGAAACTGTATGCTTGGCTGCTATGGCCTGTATAATCATATTCACTCAACGGCCTGTAGCCGGAGTAACAAACTGTATAGGGCGCAGATCTGCTATTCTATGTCGCGACATAGCCTTATCTACATGGTTTCTACCTAACCTCAATGGAGCATATTAATGGAATGCCAATAGATAAACAAAAGCAAAGTAACTGTGTCATAATTTGCATGCTTGTTGACAGCGTTTTTCGCAAGTGTACGAAATCGCAACAAGTAATATAGAGTAAGAAAGTATCGTATCCACAGGGATTGTTTATCAATTACCAAAATTATGTTAACCTATTATTATTTAGATGATGATAAAAGGAATTCGCTGTAAAGTAAATAAAATTCAAAAAGAGATCAAACACAAAATTTAGGTGAAAAGAAATCAGGGGATTAAGATACTAGGGAATTTGATTTCATTTAATTCTATCCAGCTTATTCTATTAGTTCATTAATCAACTTTAATTGTTCAAGTAGGAGAAACAACCCTAAGGTTACTAACAAACTCTCCCGATGTATTGTTAGCTATTCTAGTCCAGTTTAATTACCTATCTTAATAGTGAAATTAAACATGAATCAGATCATTAGGTTTTATGGTTGTTTTATGAATTCACAACTTAATACTTTATTAACTTATGAAAACCTCCCTTGAGTCAAACCATATAGCTTCCGCATCAAGTTATTATTCTCAAGTAAATTATTATCTTTTTCATATCAATAACCCTTCTCCCAAATGTAATTATTGAAATAATTCAATCCAGGGGAAATATTCTGCTTGGAAGCCTTAAGCACAATAATAAGTTATAACAAGAACAAAGAAAAATAAATCTAATATTATAAACTGGAATCGAAATAAATTACATCAAATCCCTAGTATAAGAGTTTAGCTAGACATAGTAATTAAATTAAACTCAATCATACTTGAATCATTCATCATATTTAAAGACAGGCAATAAAGAAAGAAACAAGATGAAGAGTTTAGAATAAAAACTGTATCACAACTATGTTGATGGCTTCCTTGAATCTTGGCACAATTATTTAAAACTTGAAATCTTTGAGAAGAAGAGAATTATGTAAAGTGTTGCACAAAAAACGAGATCTCTTGCTATGAGAAGTTCCTTTCTTTATATAGAGGTCCTGAAGGCAAGTCTGACTCCTTTTAGGAAATAGAATCCTTATTTAGTACAAAATCCTTTATAGGAGATCATAATTGTTTAGGCTCTTGATTTCTTCTTGATTAGGACTCCTTTTTCTTCAGGAATAGGTCCAGGTCTTGTTTAGTGTGTTAAGGAAACTCCTTGAAGTCGGCCCATGTGAGAAAGTCTTGATGTGTGTTTTAAATTCATACTAGTTCCGCCTGGACAGCACGGGCGTGCTTCATGGCACGGGCTGGGCGTGCTGTAGTCTGGAAGTCTAGCTATTGAAGCACTGCGGCATCTCATGAGAGACTCGCGCTCGCGTAGTGTAGATTCGCGCTCGCGAGTGTTGGTCGCGCTCGCGTATGTGAGGCTTGCGCTCACGAGTTGCGCGGCCTAACTCTCTGCCTCTCGTTTGCGCAACTCGCGCTCGCGTAGTGTAGATTCGCGCTCGCGCATGTGAGGTTCGTGCTCTGCCTCTGTTTTGCGCAACTCGCGAGTGCTTCGGGGCACGCTTTAGGCGTGCTGGTTTCTCTCCTCATGGCTTCTAGCACGGGCATGCCTTCCAGCACAGGCTGGGCGTGCTGGAGGCTGAGTGTTTTGCATTCTAAAATTCTTTTCTGCGCCAAATTTCTGCAATTTTCTCTTAGATCAAGCGGATTAAAGACCAAGGAAACTTTTTAAACACAATTATACTAAAAGTGATTTAAAATTAAATTAAAGAAGTAAAAACTTACTAAAATTCTAATAAAAACTGTATTAAAAACACTATAAAATTTACACTTATCAAAATTCCCCAAACTTAAACCATTGCTTGTCCTCAAGCAACAAAACTAAAGGAAAAAAATAATTTGACGACACTAGTTTAACATGGTTGGAGATGATTTCCATAATCTTTCATGATATCACGATTAGTAAACAAGTGAATAAACTCAATCGTTCTCCATGCTAATCATACTTAAGTTTGACTTTTATTTTTGAATAAAACACATTCATTGAGTAAAATACAAGTTTAAAGAGATTGTCGACACTAATATTTATTCAATTTATGATAAATAGGACATGAATTATCTAAAGAATTTTCAACCTTTCAAAAATAAGACAATTGATAGTGCAACAATGGCATTCCCATATGCAGAATTAGTCATTCTTTCTCCACGATTTAAATGCATACAATTGAAAGATCAAGAGGTCTTTATTTTGGGTTGTAATGGGGCTTTCTTGGTGCAAATTTTGCTTAATCAAAAGAAAGGATAAAAGGGGAGTCAAAGAGTACAAAAGAATGTATAATATTCAAGATTCTATTTTAATTAAACTTTTACTAGTTCTAGGGAGTGTTGGTTTTGAAGCTTTCTTACTAGCTAGAGGCATCTTGTGCAAGGTCTTTTCTTAATATTTTGGCACTACTCTTACTTGCTTTACCATTCTTCTTGCATTCTTTTGATTGCTTTGCATGTGCCTCTTTCTTGATTCTTTCCTCTTTTCTTTATTTGCTAGTATTGATTGATGAATTCTCCCTCTTTGTTGCTAAATTCTAATTAAAAGTCGAATCTTTTAATCATACGATCCTTTGTACTTAGGGTAAGAGATTTGAATTTGGCTTTAATGGCTCGGTTTATTGAGGGTGAAGAAGAAAATTGTACGGTTTAAGGCTTCAAAGTGGGTTTCAAAGGTCATATATTTTTATTTAGGTGGTCTAGGCTATATGAGTGTCAACAAAAATTGCCTAAATCATCTCTTTCAAGATGTAAACATTTAAATTTCTCGCCTCGAAGGAAGTTCTAATTTTTGTTCTAGGAGTGCCAAGGTTTAAAATACTTTTAGAGTAAAACACACCTTTATATCATAACTTTCATAAAAATCAGTGTTTTAAAAGTCTAGAAACAAATAGTTTAGATCAATGAACATGATTGAGTCAAAAATTCAAATTCAAAACTTAAGTATGCTAGAATTTAGAATCGACTATATTTAACACTCATTACTAGACATGAGAACTTTCAAGCTTACTTATAATCATTCCAAAAATGTTAAACAAAAACAAAAATTTTTTTTTTTAACAAAATTCCCTTCCCCCAATTCAATCAATCACATTGTCCCCAATGTGCATAGATTCCCCAAACTTATTGTATTACTAGAAGGAAAGCAGTAAGAGAGAAGAAGAAATCTTACCAACATTGTATTGAATAATACAATAGAACGGGTGTGGGAAGAGTCTTAGCTAAAAGAGCAACTAAACATTAAGAACAAAACAAACTACTAAAAAGTTATAAAAATTCAAATAACAAATAAACTAAAGTGAAAGCAACCAAGACAATGTATTAGAACAAATAAACAAAAATAAAACAAAGAAAAGTGAGAAATCCGTCAATTCTCTGGTGGTGGAGGTGGCTGCAGAAACTGGAGGATGGTCTGGAGTTGTCCTTGCATGGTGTCCATCCTAGAATCAAGACTGCCATTCATGACCTCAATGGACTGGAAACGGTCTGCGATCATTGTTTCCATCCCGTTAAGGCGCGTGTCAAAGAGGTCCATCCGAGACATCATTCTTGCAAGGACTTCATCGTTCGACATGTTGGACGTACCTTGGAATGATGGACCAGCACCGGATGTACCTGCACCAAAGGAAGAAGTAAAAGGTGGAGGATTGTCCTCCTCCATGTCAGCTCCACCGGCTGCCTCTGCTCCTGCATCATCAGGATTAGCCTCTGGGGCGCCCACTACTTGATATGTATCCCCGACTTTTTCAATCAGTTTCATATGCATCATAACCTCTAGGTCCAGTCTAGTACTACGCCCTCCTCCTATACTATCATAAATTGGCCTAACCGGGTTCCAAACCTGTAAGTATCTAGCAATCCGAGTTACAAAACATCCCACCATTATGGCCCCCTTGTCGGCTCCAGCCACCTTTCCAAATTTTTGGCAGAGCCAATAACCAACATTCAATAAAATCCCATTCTCAATAGCCCATAGAAAATATAATTCGTTCAAACTTAGCACCCCATCGCTTTCACTCCTTCCAAAAATGGAATTAGATAAGAATTTGTGAATGTAGCGCAAGGATGGTTTTTTTAATTTGGATGCTTTAGAATATCTAGGATTGTAATTCACTTCACCTGTCAAATTTTGCCAAGTATTACGCGCACTAAAATCACTAGATATTTGTATCTGGCTATTGTCTGTAGGAAACCCAAAAATGTGGCTAATTTCATTCACAGTTAGTTCAAAGTCTTGACTAAGAAGCCTAAAGTTAACTCTGCTTGGTGGTGAATTAGGCAATAACGGAATAAAAGCGCAATAGGAGCTCAGAAATTCTAGAGTTAGAGGGGTATAGACTAAGTCCTTGATATCAATAAATTCCCCCCACCCTATTCTCTTAAGTGGCTCTAACACAATATCTCTAAGACCCACTTGTGCTAAAGCAGCCTCATCAATAAATCGATTGGGTAAAATAGGCCGAAGAGATAATTTTGTGTACCTTTCTTGTTGATCTGATGAGGCAAAGTCGAAAGGAAGTGCAGGAGCTGAAGGAGGTTGAGGAGCTGTGGAGGATCGCGTAGTTGAACGCTTTCGAGCGGCAACGGAGGATGCGGATCTGCTGCGTTTGTATCTAGGAGGCATTGTTGGAGTTGATTAGGTGAAAATTTGGGTGGAGAGTGTTTGATTTGAGAGAAAAAAAAAAGAAGAAAAGAGAGAATTTGAGAGGGAAGAGGTGATGGCTAGGGCGTGCGAGGTGGGGAAGAGAAAGTTTGGAGGCGTGCTCTTTAAATAGGGGCGCCAATAAATGAGCTGGTCTGATCGTGGCACGGCCGTGCTGATGAGCACGGCCTGGGCGTGCTCCCCTCTGACCTGCAAAACAACAAAAGTGGCGTACCTGGCACGGGCGTGCTACATAACACGGCTTGGGCGTGCTCTTCTCTGCCTCTCGTTTTGAAAAGTGCCTGGTGATAGCACGGGAGTGCTATCTGGCACGCCTTGGGCGTGCTTGTCCCTGCCTCTCAAGTGCTTTTCGCGCTCGCGCATATGAAAATCGCGCTCGCGTATTTTGCTGGCAAACTTTCTGCCTCTCAAAGGTGTTTTCTCGCGCCCGCGCATATGAATGTCGCGCTCGCGACTTCAGTTCGCGCCCGTGTATATGAAAGGTGCGCTCGCGAGTTTTTCTTGCAACTTTCTGCCTCTCAAAGGTGCTTTCTCGCGCCCGCGCATATGAATGTCGCGCTCGCGACTTCAGTTCGCGCCCGTGTATATGAAAGGTGCGCTCGCGAGTTTTTCTTGCAACTCTTCTGACTTTCTTTTCTAATTGTCGCGCTCGCGCTTGTGAATGTTGCGCACGCGACTTGGGCGTTTTCCAGTAACACGGGCGTGCCACTTAGCACGTCTAGGGCGTGCGCTCCTCTGACCTTCAAGTGTGTTAATCTCTTTTCTATGGCACGGGCGTGCTGATGGGCACGCCTGGGCGTGCTCGGTTCTGGATTTCCACTTTTTCCTACAAAAACTCTTAACTAAACAAAAGAACTCTTATGGAGAAAATTTGGGATTTTGACAAATAAAATAGGGAATAAAAATAAATAAATGGACGAAAATTTAATAAAAATAGATGGGTTGTCTCCCATGAGCACTTTTGTTTAACGTCGTTAAGTTCGACGCACTTATCTTATTTTAGGCTAGGCAAGACCAATTGTACTCTTGATGGGTTCAAAGTTTTCATCATGATAGCTTCTCAAACGTTGAGCATTTACCTTGAAACTTCGATTCGACTTACCATCCACTATTTCAATCGCGCCATGAGGAAAAATTTCCTTGATGGTGAATGGTCCAGACCATCTAGAGCGCAACTTACCAGGAAATAACCGAAGTCTAGAGTTATAGAGCAACACTTGCTGGCCTACCTTTAGATCCCTCATGATAATGCGCTTATCGTGCCATTGTTTAGTGCGATCTTTATATATTTTAGCACTTTCATAAGCATGGAGGCGCAATTCATCCATCATGTTTAGCTGTAACAAGCGTTTTTGTCCCACTTCCTTGGCATTAAAGTTGAGAAATTGAATGGCCCAAAATGCCTTATGTTCTAACTCTACAGGAAGATGACAAGCCTTTCCATACACCATGCGATATGGAGACATACCTATAGGCGTTTTGAATGCCGTTCTGTAGGCCCATAGAGCGTCGTCTAGCTTTTTGGACCAATCCTTTCTTGATTGTCCAACAGTGGTTTCGAGGATCTTTTTGATTTCTCTGTTAGTGACCTCTACTTGTCCACTGGTTTGAGGATGATATGGAGTACCTACACGATGAGTGACACCATATTTTGCAAGAAGGGAGTCTAAATATCTATTACAAAAATGCTTACCTCCGTCCGTGATTATCGCCCTGGGAGTTCCATGCCTTGTAAAAATGTTTTTCTTGATGAAGCTCATCACACTTTTGGCATCGTTATTTGGAAGAGCAACAGCTTCTGCCCATTTTGACACATAATCCACCGCCACTAGAATGTATTGATTTGAATATGATGGTGGAAAAGGTCCCATAAAGTCCAGACCCCATACATCGAAGATTTCAACTTCAAGGATGTTGTTCAGGGGCATTTCATGTCCCTTCGAAATGTTACCTAACCTTTGACAACGATCACAAAGACGAACATAGCTATAAGCATCTTTAAAAAGATTAGGCCAATACAAACCACTTTCTAGTATACGCGCAGCTGTCTTGTATGCTCCAAAGTGGCCTCCACATTCCATTGAATGGCAGAATTTAAGGACACTTTCTATTTCAGTTTCCGGTATACATCTCCTGAAGAGCTGATCACTACAATACTTGAACAAAAATGGCTCCTCCCAATAGTAGAATTTGATATCATGAAAAAATTTTTTTCTTTGTTGGTAAGAAAAATTGGGAGGAGGAATTTTGCAAACAAGATAATTAACAATGTCAGCATACCAGGGGGTTTGAGCATTTGCCACTAGAAGAAGTTGCTCATGAGGAAAGCTTTCATTGATTTGTAGCTCGCTTGTGTCTTCTTCCCCCAATTCAAGCCTGGAAAGATGGTCAGCAACGAGGTTCTCGGTCCCCTTTTTGTCGTGAATTTCTAGGTCAAATTCTTGCAATAAAAGTACCCAACGAATGAGTCTCGGCTTTGCATCTTTCTTTTCCAGCAAGTATTTGATGGCGGAGTGATCTGTGTAGACTATTGTTTTAGCTCCAATTAGATATGCCCTGAATTTGTCAAAAGCAAAAACAATAGCTAGCAGTTCTTTTTCCGTAGTTGCATAATTTAGTTGCGCATCATTTAATGTGCGACTTGCATAATAAATAACATGCAACTTCTTGTCTTTTCTTTGTCCAAGAACAGCTCCTACAGCATGATCACTAGCATCACACATGAGTTCAAAGGGCAAAGTCCAGTCTGGTGTAGTGATGATCGAGGCTGAGATTAACTCCTTCTTCAGCCTGTTAAAAGCATCTAAACATTCTTTGTCAAAATCAAATGGAACATCTTTAACTAAAAAGTTGCAAAGAGGTTTAGTGATTTTTGAGAAGTCCTTTATGAATCTCCTGTAAAACCCTGCATGCCCAAGAAAACTTCTTATGCCTTTTACTGTGTTAGGTGGAGGTAGTTTTTCAATTACCTCAATTTTTGCCTTGTCTACCTCAATCCCCTTTTGAGAGATTTTATGCCCTAGGACAATACCTTCACTAACCATGAAGTGACATTTTTCCCAATTTAACACAAGGTTAGTATCTTCACATCGCTGCATCACTAAAGATAAATTATGAAGGCATGCATCGAAGGAAGAACCAAATACAGAAAAATCATCCATGAATATTTCAATAAATTTTTCCACCATATCAGAAAAGATGGACATCATGCACCTTTGAAAGGTTGCAGGGGCATTGCATAGCCCAAAAGGCATTCTCCTATAGGCAAAAGTGCCATAAGGACAAGTGAATGTGGTTTTCTCTTGGTCTTCAGGGGCTATAGGTATTTGGAAGTACCCTGAATAGCCATCTAAGAAACAATAAAAAGGATATCCTGCAAGCCTTTCAAGCATTTGATCAATAAAGGGAAGGGGAAAGTGATCTTTGCGTGTTTCTTTATTTAATTTTCTATAATCTATACACACACGCCAACTTGTGACTGTTCTTGTGGGGATTAATTCATTGTTTTCATTAGAAATAACAGTCATACCTCCCTTCTTTGGAACAACTTGGACAGGGCTTACCCAATTACTGTCTGAAATTGGGTAAATGATGCCGGCATCTAAGAGTTTAATAATTTCAGCCTTAACTACCTCCTTCATGTTCGGGTTCAATCTCCTTTGATATTCGATTGAAGGTTTGTAGTCTTCTTCCATCAAGATTTTATGCATGCGCACACTTGGGCTTATTCCTTGTAGGTCTGAGATAGACCATCCTAATGCTTTCTTGTGCCTTTGTAAAACCTGCAACAACCTTTCCTCTTGATCAAGCGTCAAGTGAGAAGAAATAATAACAGGAAAAGAGTGGTCCTCACCTAAGAATGCATGTTTTAAATGAGGTGGAAGTTGTTTCAGTTCATGCTTAGGAAGTTCCTTTTCTTTTTCATTCAAGATGCTTGACTCATTAGCATTATTTTCAACATGCAAAGTGATCTTCACACATTCATCAACAACATCAATTCTAAAACAGTCTCCATGATCCATAGGAAGTTTACAAGATTTAAGTACATCAAATACAATCTCTTCCTGTCCAACTCTAAGAGTCAACTTACCCTCATAGACATCTATCAATGCTCTTGCAGTTGCAAGAAAAGGTCTTCCAAGGATTAGAGATCCTTCCCTGTCTTCATCAATATCAAGAATAACAAAATCAACAGGAAAGATGAATGTACCTACCTTTACAAGCACGTCTTCTACAATCCCTCTAGGATATTTAATTGAACGATCTGCTAATTGCAAAGACATTCTTGTTGGTTTGAGCTCTCCCATACCTAGCATCTTAAAAACTTCATAGGACATAAGATTAATGCTAGCACCTAAATCTGCCAAAGCCTTTTCAAAGTCAAGATTACCAATGTTACAAGGGATAGAAAAACTTCCTGGATCTTTTAACTTTGGAGGCAGTTTGTTTTGGATAATTGCACTGCACTCCTCAGTTAACATCACTGTTTCTTGATCATCAATTTTTCGTTTCTTGCTCAAGATATCTTTTAGGAATTTAGCATAGCTAGGCATTTGAGCAAGAGCTTCAGCAAAAGGAATATTAATTTGAAGCTTCTTAAACACATCCAGAAATTTGAGGAAGCTCTTGTCATCTTGTGCTTTCTTTAATCTTTGTGGAAAGGGAACAGGGGGAACATAGGGTTTTACCTTTTCCTGTTCTTCTAAGTCAATGATAGGCACCTTTGGCTGTTCTTTTTCTTCTTTTTCTTTCCTTGGTGGTTCATCTAATTGTTTGCCACTCCTCAAGGTGATAGCCTGCACTTGTTCTTTTGGATTCTTTTCAGTATTGCTAGGTAATGTACCTTGAGGTCGAGATGCCATCATGTTTGCGAACTGCCCTAATTGAATCTCCAAATTCCTGATTGCAGCTTGCTGGATTTTATGGTTCTCCCTGGTTTCGTTCATGAATTCCATGTGTGATTTGGAGAGGGCAGTGAGGAGGTCATCATGAGATTTCTTTTCTGGAGGGTGGAACCCTGGGGGTGCATTCAAGGCATTGTTAGGATTACCATAAGATAGATTAGGATGATTCCTTAACCTGTTATCATATGAATTTGAATAAAGGTAATTCTTTCTTCCTTGATTCATCACATAGTTCACTTGCTCCAAAGTTTGTGAATTTAAAGAGTCCATGATGCATTCCCCAATTCCATGTTGTCCATTGCACCTATCACATACTTGCATAACAGAGTTTACAGGATTAGTAGTTAACATGTCCAATTTCCTTACCATGTTATCTACCTTGGCATTAAGTGCTGTAATGGCGTCTATTTCATAGACTCCTGCGGTTCTTCTCCTTTCGGTATTGTTTTGGTAGTGGCTGTTGCTTGCCATCTCCTCTATCAACTCATATGCTTCATCAATTCCTTTCTTTTCAAAGGATCCACCTGCAGCTGCATCTAAGGTAATTTTGATGTTAGGAGATAATGCATTATAGAAAGTTTGTACCTGTAACCACTTGGGCAAACTATGATGTGGGCACTTTCTTAGCAAGTCCTTGAATCTTTCCCAAGCTTCATACAAGCTCTCTTGATCATGATGAGCAAATGTCATTATCTCATTGCGCAACTTGGTGGTTTTTGAGGATGGAAAGAATTTAGCTAAGAATTTTTGAGCTAATTCATCCCATATTGTAAAACTTCCAGCGGGACACGATTGTAACCATGATCTAGCCTTATCCCTAAGAGTGAATGGAAAAAGTCTTAATTTAATTGCATCTTCAGAAACACCATTTTGTTTGAAAGTGTCACAAATTTCCAAAAAATTGGTGATGTGAGCATTAGGATCTTCACTAGGCAACCCCCCATATTGAATCGAGGTAGAGAGCATTTGGATAATTGCAGGTTTAATTTCAAAGTTATTAGCTTCTACCCTAGGTCTTGTAATACTTGAGGTTGTCCCATTCAGATTAGGTGTTGTATAGTCCCTTAAGGTACGGACCGGATGTTGAAGTGGTGGTCCAACTATGTTCTCGTTTTCGATATCGTCAGCCATGTCTGCCTGTTGTTCGATTTTTACTTCTTGTGTTTTTCTTGCAGCGTTGAGCCTTCGAAGAGTTCGTTCAATTTCCGGATCAAAGATTAGAGGTTCAGTCCTCCTTGATTTCCTTTGCATAAAACAACCTGGAACAGTACTTAAAAGAAAATTAAATAAAAACGAAAGAGTGTCTAAATTAATAACAGGGTAATTCGTATTGATATTGATATGCCAATCCCCGGCAACGGTGCCAAGAACTTGACAGCGTTTTTCGCAAGTGTACGAAATCGCAACAAGTAATATAGAGTAAGAAAGTATCGTATCCACAGGGATTGTTTATCAATTACCAAAATTATGTTAACCTATTATTATTTAGATGATGATAAAAGGAATTCGCTGTAAAGTAAATAAAATTCAAAAAGAGATCAAACACAAAATTTAGGTGAAAAGAAATCAGGGGATTAAGATACTAGGGAATTTGATTTCATTTAATTCTATCCAGCTTATTCTATTAGTTCATTAATCAACTTTAATTGTTCAAGTAGGAGAAACAACCCTAAGGTTACTAACAAGCTCTCCCGATGTATTGTTAGCTATTCTAGTCCAGTTTAATTACCTATCTTAACAGTGAAATTAAACATGAATCAGATCATTAGGTTTTATGGTTGTTTTATGAATTCACAACTTAATACTTTATTAACTTATGAAAACCTCCCTTGAGTCAAACCATATAGCTTCCGCATCAAGTTATTATTCTCAAGTAAATTATTATCTTTTTCATATCAATAACCCTTCTCCCGAATGTAATTATTGAAATAATTCAATCCATGGGAAATATTCTGCCTGGAAGCCTTAAGCACAATAATAAGTTATAACAAGAACAAAGAAAAATAAATCTAATATTATAAACTGGAATCGAATTAAATTACATCAAATCCCTAATATAAGAGTTTAGCTAGACATAGTAATTAAATTAAACTCAATCATACTTGAATCATTCATCATATTTAAAGACAGGCAATAAAGAAAGAAACAAGATGAAGAGTTTAGAATAAAAACTGTATCACAACTATGTTGATGGCTTCCTTGAATCTTGGCACAATTATTTAAAACTTGAAATCTTTGAGAAGAAGAGAATTATGTAAAGTGTTGCACAAAAAACGAGATCTCTTGCTATAAGAAGTTCCTTTCTTTATATAGAGGTCCTGAAGGCAAGTCTGACTCCTTTTAGGAAATAGAATCCTTATTTAGTACAAAATCCTTTATAGGAGATCATAACTGTTTAGGCTCTTGATTTCTTCTTGATTAGGACTCCTTTTTCTTCAGGAATAGGTCCAGGTCTTGTTTAGTGTGTTTAGGAAACTCCTTGAAGTCGGCCCATGTGAGAAAGGCTTGATGTGCGTTTTAAATTCATACTGGTTCCGCCTGGACAGCACGGGCGTGCTTCATGGCACGGGCTGGGCGTGCTGTAGTCTGGAAGTCTAGCTATTGAAGCACTGCGGCATCTCATGAGAGACTCGCGCTCGCGTAGTGTAGATTCGCGCTCGCGTAGTGTAGATTCGCGCTCGCGAGTGTTGGTCGCGCTCGCGTATGTGAGGCTTGCGCTCGCGAGTTGCGCGGCCTAACTCTCTGCCTCTCGTTTGCGCAACTCGCGCTCGCGTAGTGTAGATTCGCGCTCGCGCATGTGAGGTTCGTGCTCTGCCTCTGTTTTGCGCAACTCGCGCGTGCTTCGGGGCACGCTTTAGGCGTGCTGGTTTCTCTCCTCATGGCTTCTAGCACGGGCGTGCCTTCCAGCACAGGCTGGGCGTGCTGGAGGCTGAGTGTTTTGCATTCTAAAATTCTTTTCTGCGCCAAATTTCTGCAGTTTTCTCTTAGATCAAGCGGATTAAAGACCAAGGAAACTTTTTAAACACAATTATACTAAAAGTGATTTAAAATTAAATTAAAGAAGTAAAAACTTACTAAAATTCTAATAAAAACTGTATTAAAAACACTATAAAATTTACACTTATCACTTGTGTCATGTTATTTTCACATATTTGTGTCATAACAATTAACTGCTTCATCATTTCATAAAATTTACTGCTTACCTGTATGCTGATAGCCTCGCCAAGCGGGCAACCTGTATCATGTTAGTTTCACACCATTTGCATGTTTGCATTTTGTGTTTATACATGTGTTCATGTTGTCTTTTTGCTTTAAAATGGTTGAAGACATACAAGTTGAGAAAAGGAATACAATTCATAACTTCATACATCATTTCACATCATATACATGCTTGCATGTTGCTTTGATACATGATTTAATGTTGTATTTTTGTTGTAAAATGATTGGAGGCATACAAAGTAAGCAAAGGAATCCAATTGCATAGAAAAAGAAGTTCAAAAGTGCAAGAAAACACAAGTCGCGAGCGCGCCTTGCAAGGTCGCGAGCGCGTAATGCACATCTGAAAGTCAGTGAGTTTCCAGGTGAAAGTCGCGAGCGCGTAAATGCAAGTCGCGAGCGCGTATGTGTGATCGGCACAAGTCGTGAGCGCGTAAATGCAAGTCGCGAGCGCGTAGAGTGCCAAAAGAGAGACAGTGAGTTATCAGGCCAACTACGCGAGCGCGCAGCGCAAGTCGCGAGCGCTTCCAGGCCAAGGGCCAAGTCGCGAGCGCTTCTTGCAAAGTCGCGAGCGCGAGAAGGGCAAAATGAGAGGCAGAGAGTTTCAAGCACAAGTCGCGAGCGCGCAGTGCAAAGTCGCGAGCGCGCGACGTGCTTCCAGCCTGCGCAATGCAAGTCGCGATCACGCGACGTGTTTCCAACCTGCGCAGTCTACACTCTTTTGGTCATATCTCTCAATATACAACTCCGATTTGAATGATTCAAAAACCCATGTAAAGCTAACACATAGAGGAACAAATAACGCTTATATGACACTTCCTAATTCCATCATTAAATGGGGTCAAAATCAAGATGAAGTTACTGGTCAAATTTCCAGCAAGCCCTGTTTCAACATAAACTCAATATTTACTTCATTTATTCAATACCTCCCCTGTTTTCTCACCATTTCCAGTCCTCCCACTCAACATGAAGCAATATTGTCTCATTAGCAACACACCACACAATTTCTCATGCAAAGAAAATGGTAAATAAAAAGAGATATCACACCTTCACTTAACAAGCTTGGAATCTTCTTCTTAGCTTCCTTTTTCTTCTACCTTTGAGCTCACCTCTCCTATACATGAGAATTCATATGAACCATCTAAAAATATCACCAAATGATTCAAGTATGAAATTCAAGAAGGTTTACTTACTTGGATGGAATAGAAGTTGAATTAATGTTTAACTCCCATGAAAATCTTCACCACCATTAAACGTGATGGAGAAAGGAAAGTTGAAGAGGAAAGTAGAGGAAGAAGATGAAGATAAGGATGAAGAAATGAAAATGAAATGGAATCCATGGGTAGTCTCTAGAATGTCACTGATTTTTATATGAAAATTACCAAATGGTACCTCAAGTGTCAAAATGGTACAACTTAATACCTCAACTTTATACTTTAGTGAAATCAAATCCTAATCCTTATACTTTGATCTTTTTGTTTCCTTCAAATAAGTCCACTTCTTTTCCTTATTTCAATTACATCCCATTCTAGCCCACTCTAGAATCTAATGGATCGAACTGGGTTTTGGATCAGCCCGACTCGACTCTAAGCAACGACTCGGTTCAATAGAAAAAATGGGACGTTACAATATTCTTCTTCTGTTTTTCTAACTGACTCATCTCGTACAATTTTCATGGGAATACGAGGACCAGTGATAACATTTCTCCAGCAGTTTATATCAACTGATTTCATGAAATTCTCCATTCTAGTTTTCCAGTAAGAGTAATTAGAGCCATTGAACAAAAGAGGTCTAGAAACAGATTGTCCTTCTAAAGAAGAAAGAGGAAGTGGGGTTGCCATGGGATCTTATCTCTTAAGCGGTTAAGCTTCGGTAAGTCAAGAGCCAAGGCTCTGATACCAGATTGTGGGTCCCGTATATGTATGGCACAACCCAAGAGGGGGGGTGAATTGAGTTTTCTAAAAACAGATATAAATTTTAGAAATTCTAAACAAAATATAGAATTCTAAGTGCAGCGGAAAAACAAAGAACTTTGTGAGAATAGAATATGGATTAGAATCACCTCACAATGTTCTATTTATAAAAGATAGAAAGTCGGTGCAAAATGCAGCTATTGATTAGAACAGCTTCACACTGACTTGTTCACTTTTAGAACTTCTTTATGAAGGAAAGCTATTGAGAATAGAACTTCCTCATAAAGTTTAGAAAATCATATAAGACCGTGTGAAAGATAGTTATTGAATTTAGAACTTCTTCACAAAGCCTTAATCAATTATCAGAACAACTTTATGATGGAAAGCTATTGTAATTAGAACTTCCTCATAAAGTTTAGAAAATTAACTAGAAACCCAAGCAGTGAAATATACTGTGAATAGAACAACAGTTAGAATATGGTATATTCACTTATTAGAATTCCAGAGTTCTAATGTTCAGAAAAGATAAGACTTATTACAGTTTTAGAACATTAAATTCATTTTCAACTTTAGCATTTCTAATATGTAAACAGAAGTGTAATAAAAGCAGTATCAAGCAAACTTCAGAAATTAAAAGATAAACACAGTGATTTATAGTGGTTCGGCACTAACTCGCCTACATCCACTCCCCAAGACGCATCTTGAGATCCTCAACTATGTTATCTCTTTTTAAGGGTAAGAGACAAACCAACAGTACAAGGCAATAGATCAACACCTAGATCTACCCTTTTTGTCCCACTAGATTTTCCAAAGGTTCTAGTTAACCTCAACCCTTTCTGTTTTTGGCAGAGTACAGAAACTCAATTCAAGACATTAAAATCTCACACAAGGAGAAGGTCGCTTGATAACCTCTATCACAATAGCTTATCACCCAAGCTATTACACAAATGTTTAATCAAATAAAAAGCATGTCTACAATAGATTACAGAGTCTAAATAGACAGAAAGAAACGCATGTATAAGCACAGGAAAAACAGTTTATCATATTAGAATATCGATTAGAACACAGAACCGTTTTTCAAAAGTAGTTGTAAAAATTATTTTCACTTTAAAGATAAAAACGTTAAGTGTAAAGATGAAAAGAAAAACGGAGGTAGAGAGTAAGGTTTGAGAGATAAAGATTTGATCAATGAGAGAATGCTCTTAAAACGAAAACTCTTACTTCACCACAGCTCAAGACGTGATTGCTTTTGGAAAGTGGATATTTCATTTGAAATCAGAATATCTTATTTCCTTATTTAAAAGATATGAAAATCTTTGTTACCAAAAATCTATTTTATCCTTTTTGGTAAGAGAATAAAACACGATTTTGCTTTCCTTTGAACAAAAGATTTTCGGCAGCATTATTTGGAAAATATTTTTACGGAAGGATGCTCTTACTAAAAACGAAAAGGATTCTCCTTCGTTTTTAAGGTAAGAAAATAAATTTAAATACTTTAGATCTTTCAAAAGATATTTCCGAAAAGTGTATGATTTTATTACCAAAAAACATTAGAGAAGTAATCTCTTTAGTTTTAGGAAATTAAATCATTTCGATTTAAAGAATATTTTTCCAAAACAAATAAAAGAATTTATTTTGAAAAAATCTAATTTCCGAAAAATATTTTTGAGAGAAAACTTAATTTATGTGCTCATATATGGATTTTCTCTCTATCCTACAAAGTATCCTAAATACCTAGGTACTAGGATCTTCGAATAATTTCACACTCAATGTAGGACTTACCTTGTACGATTTCTTTCTATAATAATTCTGCATAAAATAAAATTAGCACAAATAGCATAATTTAAATTTATTTGTTTTGTATTAATCATCAAAATCCGAGATTAGAAATTGACCCTTGAGCCAACAAATGTAATCCTGCAGTTTAAGTGGTCTTCTGTAACCTCTGTTTTAGGGTAGGATTTTCGGTAAGTCTGTTGGCCTGGGAGAATTATTCAGGGGTTATAGAATGCCCTTAAGACCTCCTGTTTCTATTAAAAGTTGTTAATTTTGCCTATAAAAAAAAAGCAGCTCAGGTAAAATCTAATACAAATTAACCAATTCTATTTATTTTAGTCTAAGTAAAATTTATACTTTAATATTATATAGATAAAGAAATTAAAAGAACACAAAAAATTACAATATAACGCAAAACCGGTCATAAAAAAAAAAGACTAATATTATAAAATATATGACTATGGAGCTATTGTTTTATAATGCAATAACTTTTACAAAAGCGGCCATCTCACACAAAATACTGGGAGCTAGAATTATTATCATGTAATCATTAATTAAAAAAAAAAAAAAACAGTTCCTTCTTTATAAAATATTGATAACCAGAATTATATTTTTTATAAACTGCCAACTTAAAAAAAAAAAAAGGGTAACAAAATAATGAAATTACTCCTTGTGAACTTATTTCAGGAGTAAAATGGTATTGTAGGTCAGATTTGTTTTTCCAAGTTTTCAAATTATTTTCTAAGAAACATGCATCAATTTGCAGTTGTTTTTTGTTCACTCCAAGGGTTTTCTTCTCTTTATGCTTTAGCAAATTCATAGAAACTTTCTCAACTTAAGAATAAATTTTTATGGTAGTTGATCTTATCGTATATTTGTTTAGATATACATTGATCTCTCAAAATATTAAACCATTTTGTTAAGTTCTCAAAAAGGAATCCTGTCCCTTTCTTTGAAGGAGACTTCAAAGATATTAAACCATTTTTTTTTAATTTATAAGTGATTCATCCCTTTTAAATAATATTCACCAAATAATAATTCAAACTTTGAGACTCGTTGTAAAAATCACTGTAAATTGACTATCATACTTTGACACTCCTTTGAAACATAAATATATTAGCATCTGAACATAATTTAGGATTATAATTGTGAATAAAAAAATAATATTGTGAGCTGCGTTCTCAACCTTCTGTTAACAAAAGCTGTATATATAGTCATCCGCGTTTTGACTTTCTTTCGTTCAAATTGCCATAAATGCGCATAGTGATTCAGGTCGATTGCTAAACCCAGACACGATCTCCATTGTACAAAACGCAGTCTGGTCTTAAGTTTTATATATTTCCTTTTTGTTTTATGGGTTAATTGTGGTACAATACTGATTGACCCGTAACAGTAATTAAATAGTTTTATTATTCAGTATTGTTTGCATGAGTTAATTAGTATTGGATTTTGAAATTTTATTTCAACAATTAAATTTACTAAAATAAATAATTTAAAATTCAAATGCCAAATATAAAATGAAACACTACAAAAAAAACGCCAATTTGCGACCGATATTAGCAACCGCCAAATATCGGTCGCACTTTTGCGACCGATTTGTGACAGAAGAATAAACAGTCGCAAATTATAGCGCTAAAAATTTCCGCGATTTTGTTTCTCAGTTTGTGACTACTATGCGACGGATTTGCGACCGATGTGCGACTAAGAGTTATTCCGTCGCAAAAGTGCGCGGTTCAAAATTAGGAATATGTGCGACTAAGAGTTATTCCGTCGCAAAAGTGCGCGGTTCGAAATTAGGAATAAAGTTTGCGACCGATGTGCGACAGATGTGAGACCGAATTATTGCAACCGACTTGTTTAGTCGCAAATCAGTCGCAAATTTACTGCAAAGTAAAACGACGTCGCAGGGTAAAAAATTGCGACCGACTAGTCGATCGCAAATTTGAGGGCTTTAAACGCCAGACGCCCTCCTTCTTATTTCTTCTTCTTTCTTTCTTCTCCTCCTCCTCTCCTCTCCTCTGTTCGCAGGCCGCTCCAGCCCCTCCTAACGCCGCTCCAACCCGCCTAATGCCGCTGCAGCCGCTCCAGCCCCTCCGGTCACTCCACCCGCCTTCTTGGACATAAGTTGAGGTATTTTGCGATTTGTGTTGCGAATTTTTTTTTTTTTTTTTTTTTTGCGATTTATGTGTATTTGGACATAATTTGTTGTATATTTGTTTGCTGTGTATTAGATTAACATGAATTTATTTTCTGATAAATTTGTATATTTGGACATAATTTATTATAATTTGCTGTGTATTATTTAATTTATAAAATTAATTAATATAAAATGTAAGATTGCTATTATTAAAAATATCTTTACTTAAACAAATGCATGCTATAATTCAAATAAAATAATTAAAATTTAAAAATTAATTAATATGCATGTCTACAGAATTTTCTATAGACAATATCGGATTGAGAAATAAAGTTAAAAATTAATATAAAATTAAGTGTAAAAGCTTGCTGTTATACGTCCAATTCTATGACAAAAGAACATTTTACTGGTAATTAATTAAAAAAATAATGTAAAAATTATTTATGTACAGATGAAATACTAGTCTCAAGAACAAGCAAAGTTAAAGAATATCCTATATCAATTTAAGGCTATAACAGATTGTAACAGATTGCTGCTCAATTCCAACAAATAATGATCTCCAAAACAGTAATTCAAAGAAACAAATTATAAATTGAGAAGAATAAATAATTCAAAAGATCCAAATGTTTTATTTAATTAGTTTAAAGAAATACACAAAAATCTAATTGCTATTGTTTTATTGGTAGAGAAATTCCAACAGCAACCATTAACCTGAAAAACCAAAATACATAAAATTAGATAATTCTTAAAATATATAATTGTTGTTCATTTGAGATGTGAAAAAGAAAAGTATAACACAATAATATTTTACATTTAGGATAAATGTTATTCCAAGCATACTTCTTGCATAAACTCTTCTCATCCTATCACAATTGCACTATGTAAATTACTATGTTATATAGTCAAAGATTTCAACTAATAACAATTTTTAATAAGTTCCCAATGAAATAAATACCTAATAATAATTTAGAAATAAATTTGAAATGAAAAGAAATACCTAAAGACAATTTATAAATAAAATTTATAATAAAATAAAGTACCTTTACTGACTTTGTAACTTTAAAATCAAAATGTAGGTCTCTTGTGCATATTAAAGCTTGAACTGTTTCTAGCTTTAAAGAGCTACAATATTGATCAAGTACTCTACCTCCTTCATTAAAAGTAGACTCGGATGCTACTGTATTAACAGAAATACATAATATATCATGAGCCATCCTTGATAAGTAACTCGAAACTTCAGAATATTTGTTTTCTACCAATTTAAGGCATCAAACTTGCTATCTTGTTGTTATTATTCTTAAATTTTTTTTTTAAATGAATGATGCGTTTGGTTTGGTTGGAGGCCTAATAGTGGCCATTTTGCTTTTGGAGAATGTTGGTATGATATAGGAGTGTTTATTGAAGTGTTTTTATATTTGAGATTTGATTGAGTTGTGCCGAAGTGCTGCCGAATTTTTTTCAAAAAAATTCAATATGTGGAATCGTACACTTACCTTTATTAGGGTAAAGGTAACAAATGAACTTAGTGAATAAATAAACTTAGTGATTTTACATTTATATATAGGTACCCTTATTATAGAAATAACCTTAGTTAGTTATAAGCGTAAATTGAACATTACATTAGTGGTATGTTTTAAGGATGGTTTAAACTAATGCAATTACATATAATTTACCCTTCATAAACACATTGTTAATTAGGTAAAAAAAAAGCGAAATAATCGAGATTGGATGTACTGGAGGTTCGAGGTCAATGGGATATTAAGACAAGAGTTCCTGCAAGAATTGGAGGCGTTTATACAGTTTGCAGTTGGTAATCCCAGTTTTATGGATGGTAATAAGTTGAGGTGTCCACGTAATCACAAGAAGTGTCGAAATCGAGCCTTCTTAGACATCGATACAGTGAAACTTCATTTGTGCAAAAATGGGTTCGTGGAAAATTATTACGAATGGATACATCATGGTGAAGCTCGAGTTGCCAGTGGGTCGGGCCACTCCATTCTGGTAAGTGTAGAAGTTCAGCCTTATCAATTTTTGTATGGTAATCAATGCAATGATATGGTAATCGATGCGAGTAGAGTACAATATGATTGGGATAATATGGATGAATCGCCAAATGTAGCAGCACAACAATTGTTTGACATGCTAAGTGCAGCTAACAGTGAACTGTGGCCTGGATGCAAGAATCATTCAGTTCTGTCTGTTGTTGCACGATTACTACACATGAAAGCGGAGCACCATTTTTCAGAAAGGTGTTACGATGATTTTGTGCAGTTAGCAAAGGAAATGTTGCCTGAAGGCCATTCAATGGTTGATAATTTTTATTGGACAAAAAAATTAGTTCTGGGATTGGGACTACCGGTAGAAAAGATTGATTGCTATCGTAATAATTGTATGATATTCTGGGGTGTTGAGTCGGAATTCAGAGAATGCAAGTTTTGTAATCTTCTAAGATATCAACGGCGGGGTCAAGGGACTGGTAGAGTACAAACAGAGAAGGCTTTCAAGAAGATGTATTATTTCCCTCTTGTTCCTCGCCTTCAAAGGTTATATGCATCTAAGGCTACAGCTGAACACATGACATGGCATGCTTTGCATGAATATGATGATGGTATAATGACTCATCCGTCAGACTCTAAAGCGTGGAAACATTTTGATAACATTCATCCTGTGTTTGCTGCTGATATAAGAAACGTGAGATTGGGGCTTTGTACTAATGGGTTTTAGCCGTTTGGCCAATCAGGACAACAATATTCATCATGGCCTGTCATTGTCACACCATATAATCTACCATCGTCAATGTGTATGAAAGATGAATATATGTTTTTGTGTGTTATTGTTCCTGGCCCTACTAATCCAAAACATAAAATTGATGTGTTTCTGCAGCCTTTGATTGCCGAACTTAATTATTTATGGGAATATGGGGTTGAAACATTCGATATTTCGATCAATCAGAATTTCATAATGCGAGCTGCTTTGCTTTGGACCATCAGTGATTTTCCAGCATTTGGAATGTTATCTGGGTGGAGTACAGCTGGCAAATTGGCTTGTCCTCATTGCATGGAAAACACTAATGCATTTACACTAAAGAATGGAGGTAAACAATGTTGGTTTGATTGTCATCGCAAATTCTTACCAGAATCTCACCCTTGGAGGAGAAATCGACAATGCTTTAGAAAGAACACGACTATTGTTGAACCCCCTCCACCTGTGAAGTCTGGAGCTGAAATATTACAAGAAATTGAAGTGTTTTTGACAAATTGCAGAACAATCCCAAAAAGCTACCCTACGGTATGATTCTTACCCCTGTGTTTGAGTTTCTGGATGTCGATCTAGATGAGAGTGTTGGTCATTCTGTTTCCAAGTTAGATAGCGGGTCTTTGAAAATGAAGGACGAGGAAGGAGTAGAAGAGAAAGAAAAAGAAGAGAGGGAAAAGAAAGAAAAAGAAGAGAAGGAGGAGAAAGAGAAGAGAAAAGAAGAGATTGAAAAAGAAAAGAAAGTAAAAAGAGAAGCTGGAAATACAAAGAAAGAAAAAGTAATGAAGGACAAGGAAAGTAAAGAAGAAATTGAGAAGAAGAGAAAAGAAAAAGGAAAAGGAAAGTTAGATGAAATAGTAGAAGAGGAAAAGAAGACAGAAGAAAAGGCAGAAGAAGAGAAAGAAGAAACACAAGAAGAAGAATTAGAAGAAGAGAGAAAAGAGGAAACTGAAAAGGAGAGTACTGCAGAGAAAGAAGAATCAGAAAAAGGAGAAACAGAAAAGAAGAAAGAGCCTGAAAAGATAGAAAAAGGGAAGAAAGTGGAGGAAGGTAGTGATGCTGAAACTGAGAAACTAGAAATTAGTGATGAAGAGAAAACTACTGAGGATAAGACAGAACAAGAGTCTGAGTTGTTGTCGGCTCAAAGAAGCAGGGAAATTATGCTGGGAAGAATAGAAAAGGAGCTAATAGAAGAGCACAACAAAGAACTTGATGAGGCAATACAGCAGTGTCAGACTATAATTGGACAAAATCAATCACTCATCAAGACTTTGGAAAGAATGAAGGATGTAAATATAAGGAAGTTAGCTACTCTCACAGTGAAAGGATCAACCTACATCCCCTCCTCAGAGAAACCAAAGAACGTGAAGCACACTGCAGGAAAGCATAGAACTCATGGAAGGAAGCCTCCACTACACCCATCTTCTAAAAGACAAGAAAGTTCTTCTGAGACTGCTCCAGCTCAGAACTTAAGGAGTTCTAAGAGACTTAAAACTGGTTCTAAGCCTCTCTGATTGGTGTTTTTATGTGTTCTGAACAATTTATTTTTTTGCTTTATCTTCGTAGGATTATATTTTTGAACTGTTTATTTTTCTTTCTTTTGCTTTGATTGTGTCTAACCCTTTTGTATGATGACAAAAAGGGGAGAACGCAGGTATTTTGGTGGTACTTTGAATACTTTTGGTATGTACTTGGTAACCAAAGTACTTATATTTTAGTGGCTATCTGTGTGTTTATATTTTCTAACTATATGTTTATTGTTTTATGGTCTATTTTGTTGAGCATATTTTCTATATAATAAGCTGAGTGTTTTTAAAACTTAGATTCTTATTCTAACGACTGTTTTGCAGGTTGGACATAAGATTTTTTTGTTCTTAATATCAGTTTCTATTGTTTTTGCTCTAACCATATGTTTTGATTATTAGAACTTAGAACATCTTGTCAACCTTTGCTAGTTCTATATATATATGTGTATGCTCTGATTATTAGAACTTAGAATATCTTGCCTATTTTTGTTAGTTCTAAAATCAATTTCTAAAAAGGCCTCCCTAGTTCTAATTTTTCACAAAACAGTTTTATTGCATCTATTTAGGGGGAGCAAAATACATGTTCTAATTTGTTTCATATTAAAAATCTTTTGGCATGATTAGAACTTATCTGCATAAAATTCAGGGGGAGCACATGCTTTTATGTTAGCTAAATTTATTGGTTTTGTCATCATAAAAAAGGGGGAGATTGTTGGCTCAAGGGTCAATTTCTAATCTCTGATTTTGATGATTAATACAAAACAAATAAATTTAAAATTATATTATTTGTGCTAATATTTTTTATGCAGAATGTGTATGGAAAGAAATCGTACAAGGCAAGTCCTACATTGAGTGTGAAGATATTCGAAGAACCTAGTAGCTAGGTATTTAGGATACTTTGTAGGATAGAGAGAAAATCCATATATGAGCACAAAAATTTATTTTTCTCTCAAAAATATTTTTCAGAAAATTAGATTTCTTCAAAATAATTTATTTTCGAAAATATTCTTTAAATCGAAATGTTTTAATTTCCTAAAATTAAAGAGATTACTTCTCTAAAGTTTTTGGTAATAAAATCATACACTTTTCGGAAATATCTTTTGAAAGATCTAAAGTATTTAAATTTATTGTCTTATCTTAAAAACGAAGGAGAATCTTTTTCGTTTTTAGTAAGAGCATCCTTCCGTAAAAATATTTTCCAAATAATGCTGCCGAAAATCTGTTGTTCAAAGGAAAGCAAAAATCGTGTTTTATTCTCTTACCAAAAAGGATAAAATAAATTTTTGGTAACAAAGATTTTCATATCTTCTAAATCTTCTAAATAAGGAAAGAAGATATTCTGATTTCAAATGAAATATCCACTTTCCAAAAGCAAGAGACACGATGCTCTCTATAAATAGGAGCTTTCACATCTTAAGCTATGGTGAAGTAAGTGTTTTCGTTTTAAGAGCATTCTCTCATTGAACAAATCTTTATCTCTCAAAACTTACTCTCCACCCCCATTTTTCTTTTCATCTCTACACTTAACGTTTTCAATATTTAAAGTGAAAAGAATTTTTACAATTACTTTTGAAAAACAGTTTTGTGTTCTAATCGATCTTCTAATCTGATAAAACTGTTTTTCTTGTGCTTATATAGGCGTTTCTTTCTGTCTATTTAGATTTTGTAATCTATAGTAGACAGGCTCTTTATTTGTTAAACTTTTGTGTGTAGTAGCTTAGGTTAGAAGCTATTGAGATAGAAGTTATCAAGCGACCTTCTCCATGTGTGGGATATTAATGTCTTGAATTGAGTTTTCTGTACTCTGCCAAAAACAGAAAGGGTTGAGGTTAACTAGAACCTTTGGAAAATCTAGTGGGACAAAAGGGTAGATCTAGGTGTTGATCTATTGCCTTGTACTGTTGGTTTGTCTCTTACCCTTTAAAAGAGATAACATAGTTGAGGATCTCAAGATGCGTCTTGGGGAGTGGATGTAGGCGAGTTAGTGCCGAACCACTATAAATCACTGTGTTCATCTTTTAATTTCTGAAGTTTACTTGATATTACTTTTATTACACCTCTGTTTAATTTTTAGAAACGCTAAAATTGTTATTGATTCAGATGTTCTAAAACGGTAATAAGTCTTATCTTTTATGAACATTAGAACTCTGGTATTCTAATAAGTGAATATACCATGTTCTAACTGTTGTTCTATTCTCAGTATACTTCACTGATTGGGTTTCTAATTATCTTTCTAAACTTTATGAGGAAGTTCTAATCTTGATAGCTTTCCATCATAAAGTCATTCTGATATTTGATTAAGGCTCTGTGAAGAAGTTCTGAACTTAATAACTGTCTTTCATATAGCTTTATATGATTTTTCAAACTTTGAGGAAGTTCTAATTTCAATAACCTTCCTTCATAAAGAAGCTCTGATATTGTATAAGTCAGTGTGAAGCTGTTCTAATCAATAGCTACACTTTGCACAGACTTTCTATCTTTTATAATTAGAACATTGTGAGGTAATTCGAATTCATATTCTATTCTTACAAAGTTCTGTGTGTTTTCCGCTGCACTTAAAATTCTATATTTTGTTTAGAATTTCTAAAATTTGTATCTGTTTTTAGAAAACTCATTTCACCCCCCCTCTTGGGTTGTGCCATACATATACAGGACCCACAATTTATTCATGTCTTGTATTAGGGTAGAGGCTATTTGTTGGCCTTCGTCAGAACATGCAGTAGTTCTTGGGTTTTAATCCCTCCTCTTTGATTTAAAAAAAGGAACAAAAAAAATCTCTTGCATTAGATGTACAAATATTTAATTTTCACACTTAAATAGTGTTTGTTGAGCAATTTATTACAAAGTGTTGATAGGGAAACAATCAAGTGGCTTCGATCACCGTTAATTATACCAAAAAATATTGAAAAGACAAACTTAAATATTGAAAGGACAAAAATTTTTAAGCTCTATCTCTGAAAGAGGTTATACTTGTTAATTATACCAAAAAATATACTCATGTTTTGAATATTTTGATGAGAAAATAAATTATCTATTCAAATATTTGTAAACAAAGATATTTGATATATTTATAAATATTCGATTTGATATGTTTATAAAAATTATTTTTTAAGTCCGTTTAATTGTCTTTCTCACTTATGTGAAGAGTGAGAGGTCTCGAGTTCGAATTCTCTCGATCATAAGTGTTTTCACCAATTTGGTGAGTGGAGGGTTATTACTTATTATGTAGCCCGCAGTGTAATTTCGGTCTATCAAGCTTCTTAATGAATAAAAAAATTATTTTTTAAATAAATAAATATATATAATTCAGCATTTAAAATTTAAGTTTTATTTTTACTAAATTTATTTTTTTAATAAATATATATGATAATGAGACATTTGAAATGTTTTTATATTTTATTTATTAAATATTTAATTTTTTTAGGATATAGATAAAAAAAAAGAAAATATATTCTTTTTATTAATATTTTTTTATTTATGTTTGTATGATTTGATTGGATTTTTTTTAATAAATAAATTTTTGAATAGAAATACATAATTAAACCCGGGTTGGTAAACAGTTAAAAATTTTAATTTAAAAAATATAGATAATATTTTATTGATATATTTATATATCTATATACATTGAAACTTTTTTTTTTTTTTTGTTAAATGAGTTTTAAATGAGTTTTATTTTTAATAATAATTTTTTATTTTCTTTTTTATTATTGAAAAATTTAAAACTACTATCATTTTAAGAGATTTATATCCCTTTGCAATAAATAGATGATCTATTGATGATTAAATATTTTTAATCTTCTTGATATTTTTTCTCTTATATCCTAAATCTGTTCATTAAAACAAAATAGTGTTTAGAAAACTGGAATAAAACTAAAACTATATAGTTCTGTTTGGGTCACATTTTGGGGTTTCCTGTATTTGTTTATATGCACATATATTCTTTTCTTTGATATAATGGGTAAATAATATTACAACTGTAACCAAAGTGATTTCCATTATTAATTAAGATCATCCTCTCACTTCTTTTCTTTTACCTAGCAATAAAAATAATTTATTATTATTTTTCATTATAGTTGTATATAATATTGATTTGAGGTTAAAGACAGAGGTTGAAAATTGAGTGATGATTTGATTTTCTTTTTGGGCACCTATTAGGATTTTAAAAATCAGCATTTATAAATTAGGGACTAAAGGAATATGTCTAAAGATTGGGTTGAACTTTATTTTGAGACCACTTCATTACAAGTAGTTTGTAGATACAAATTAACCACTTATATTTATTTTAATCTAAACAAAACTCATACTTTAATATTATATAGATAAAAAAAATGGGTATATACAATGCACCTTGTAAAAAAAAAAAAAACTAGTTTAGAAGAAGATTGAAATACCCTTTGTGAATAACAAATGTACGAGCAACAAGTATTCAAACATCATATAACTTAGTCCGCCACAATTTATCATTCACCAATCCCAACATCAACACTATTTTATATAATAAAATTACATTTCAAAATAAATATAACCCATCAATATTTTTATCTTTAAAACATGAAATGTAAGAAGGTGGTAGGTTTATTTTTTATAATATTTATAATATAATTTTTATTATAATTTCTACTTGTCCGTCCCAAAAAAATAGTCTCACTCTTTTTTCATACAGATTAGTTTAACTGTATCAATTATCCTTCTTTTTCAGTTATACCCTTATATTAAGAATTTTTTGATTAATGTTTATAGAGTTTTTCAGTAAAAAAATTAATATCTCGGCACATGTTTCAATTACTTTATATTATTTTATATTTATATTTTGACTGAATATTTTGTAAGTCTACTTATATTAATTATTGGCAGAATATAAGAATGTTAACAAAAAAAACTATTTCCGAAATAGAAATGACACTATTATTTTGGGATATTCATTATAAAAAGTGAGACTATTTTTTTGGAGCTGAAGGAGTATATTTTAGATAGTCTTTATTTAGTTTTATTTCTATTTTATTTAATTATTAATTTTTTGCTTCCTTTATTATTTTGATTTCGTTCTAGAAGGTTTTTATAGAGAATTAGAAATTTGCCAAATATCAAGTTAAAAAACAAGGGAACGGCAAAGATAATTACCTAATTTGAGTTCTAATTCTAATTGGTCAATTGGACTCTTAATTCAGAAGAAATACAAGACTTAATCGCTTTCTTTTGTGATTAGATTTCTTCCTCTGCAAATTAAGTGGTTTTCCTAATTAGACTCAAAAAAGCTTTAATAAGTTTATATAAGGAGATATCTCTGCCGTATCTAAGCAATTTTAATACACGGCTTGGGCATGCTACGCTCTGAGTCTTTATGTTAATTTCCTTTCAATCCCGCACGGGAGTGCTGAGTTTTTGAGAGTTTTGCTTCACTTTGCTCTTTTCTATATTAAAATCCTACACAATTCCTTAAGATCTAATGAAATATGATTCAATGAGGCTTTGAACAAAAATATAAATAAAATTAAATAAAAACTAATTAAAATAATTAAAAATACTAAAAATCTTAACAAAAACTATATTATAAATACACCAATCAATTTGTTTTCTAAAGACGGTACACTCTATCAGCATATATTTGGTTGGCCATTTTAATTGTAATTTGATTAACATTTTAATTGTAAGCAGAGATAATGTTAATCTTGCACTGATTAGGTTCCTTCTAATAAATAAATGGATCAAGTCATAAACAATTAGCAAAGTCATTGTGTCGCACAAGATTGCAGAATCCAAATAATTGGTGGGAGAAATACTTAATTATTAAATTCTCATCGAACATAAAGCAGTAATGGATATTGATATTGATAGATTAAAGCATGGCCAAATATAAAAACATGAAATGTAAGGAGGAATTTTTTTTATTTTATATATATATATATATCCAGAGAGCCGACATTTTTGTTCAACTTAGAATAAAATACTTGATGTGTTGTTTAACGGCCGTCGGGTAAAGAATTAAGTTGTACGAAGTAGACAACTTTAACAAAGTATCAAATGATCTTTGGATGCAAGTGATTCAAGTGATAGATAATGATTGTTGTTATACTTATATAAGATTTTTTTTTTTTTCTTTTGAAAAAGGAAAATATATTTTCGTAAATGTATAGTAACCAACACTGAAAATTCAAAATTTTACCGTTTGCAAAATAAATACATGTGACAAAAAATTACAGAATCCAAATAATTTCTAAAACAAATACTTATCAGGATCTCATCAAACAAAAAGAAAAAGGTTGGATATCCACAACCACTACATATAATTTTAATTTTTTTAATCGGCAAAATAAATTTATTTTATTATTTTAAATTCAGAAAAATTTAGCTTATTCAAAAAATTATACTCAGTCACAACACTTCTCATTTACACTCATACTAGCTTGATTTAAATGAAAAAAATCTGAAAAATCTCAACATACATATAAAAATAAAAAGTTTTTGAAGCTAAGATGATAATTTCTGTAGCGATGAATTAGCCTAAACAAAACATAGAAATTATAGCAAAAGCAAGAATATCCACTGCACTACTCTTCTCCTCTACCTTAACATTTTCTTCTTTTGGTAAGTGCACTTACTCTTGTCCAACAAATATTAGAAAGCTGATGGCAAGTGATAATTATAATTTATTGTGTCATCCTTTCCCAAATTGCTGACATTGATGGTGCTTTGTGTCCATTTTTTATGAAAAGAAGAAAAAGCTTTGTCTTGCATCTTACGAATAACGGTTTCTTGGCTTCTTGTGCTTGTGTGATTGTGGTCATGAAAGTAAGATCGCAGAAACTTACTAAAACGTGGAGAAAACATTGGAAAATATTTGAAAATTAATATTACATTCTAAAAAAAAATAGAAAACATTGGAAAATTTTAACAACCAAAGTCCATAGCTTTTTTTTTTTTTTTTAAATAATCACTTTTATAATGTTTAGTACTTATTATAAAATATTGGTACTGAAACTATTATTTAGTAATTTGACAATTTCATAAGAAAGAACCTTGTTTTACAGAATTGTTAAAAAACATTACAAATTATAGATAAATGCATCAATTATTTTATAAATTCAATTAACCTAAAACCACAACTGATCGTAAAAAACATTTTATCATGTTGTGACTACCCAATCACATTGGAAACAGGAAATGCATTCAGTCTGCAACATCATTACATACACTTTCTCTTCTTTTTTGGAGTTTATGTTTCGTGTCTTGTTAAAAATTAATTCGATTGTTTCAAATATAAAGTATTTAGGCAACATATTTTTAAGTCTTGAATTAAAACATATATTAATATATATTTCAAATATTTTGATGAGGAAACAAATTATTTGTTCAAATATTTTTAAGCAAAGATTTTTGATAGCTGTTTGGCCGCACTGGAAAGACTGATTTATTAAAAGCACATGAAATAGAAGTACATAAAGACACAGTTTATTTACTCATAGCATTGAGATTCACACACACACTCCAGTGGAGATGGTGGATCAGTCAAAGCCATGCTTATTAACATTACTTAAAAGGATAACACAAACACAGACTTTCAGTCTTCATCCAGAAGCGGTAAAGGACTTAACCCAACAATATCGGGCTGCCAAGAATTTGTGCAACAGGTGGGTAAAATGAGCTGATATTCACCCCAGCTTGACGCTGTTGCATGGACATAACACCCAACATTCCAAGCACCGACTGGATTGGAGACACAGCCATCGCTTAATATTAGAGAGCTTTTGAAATATGAAGACGAAAGAATGTAAAGAGTAGTGCGGTGCTTCAAGTGTTGCTTAAGTGAGTTTTTATAGACATGCACCCACTTGCAATCTAAAGCTGGGGACGCATTTCAAATTTTTGGGGGACACATTTTAAATTTACAATGGTTCACTTATAGGAGGGGACACATTTGTAATAATACGTGAAAACTTATCTATACATGTTTTGTAGACTCTACTTATATATTAATAGTCCCTTTGGAACAAATAAATCATGGTTGTAGAATTCATTTGTAAATAAATTCTAAGTAGAATTCATTTGCAAATGAATTTGTCATGTTTGGTATGCTATAATTTAAAATAAAGAATTTAATTAAATTCCACAAAATTATGTTTGAAATAAATTATTAAATGAAAATTCATTTGTTTTTATTTCTTATAACACCCTTGACATAATAATTTAATAAAAATAAATAACAAATACTAATTATATTTATTATGTACAATATAATAACTTGTCATTTTTTATTATAATAAATAATAAACTTCATATAAATAAGTACACTAATATTTCATCATAATAATTAATTTTAATTGATGTTGTTGATTTAAGTAATTAATTTGAAAACTAAAAAAAATATTAAGAATATTACTATTATTTTTAATTGCATTTGAAAATAATTGTTGTACTCAGTTTTTATAGTTTCATAGTAATAATAACTAACGTTGTTACTAGATTTCAAAAAAAAAAAATTATTATCTGCAATTAAAGACACTCTTCCAGCTCTTCTTGGAAGAGTAACTAGCTCATTTAGAGTATGATTTTCATCTTCCCCGCTCAAAGACATACAAATAAGGGTTAACTCTGTATTTATGTGACTAAATTTATAAAAAGGACTGCTGTTACTATAAAACAAAATAAAAAAATAAGTTGATAACTTGTCGCTTGCAACATGCGTCCATTAAATGCTGAGAATATTCATGTCTGCCACTTTCGTTAATAGTTGAGCTTCATTCTTAAAAAAACATACATACTCTAAAGGCTTTCTAATCTTTTTAACTTGACTTTTATTCTAAAATTACTATTTACAATAACTTTCTCTATATAAAAAATACACAAAAAAGAAAATTTTCTATAAAAAAAAAAAACGGAAGGAGTAATAATTAATCGATTGGTACAGTTATCGACCTTTAACATAAAAAGTTAATGCACCTCATAAGAATATGAGTACTTTTGTATATAAATTAAGTTGACAGCAAGGCCACAAGGCTGATAAGACATGGAACCAATGCAATAAAATTGCCCGCACACAGTGTTTAGGGTTTAAGTTTAGGGTTTACTAATAACTACAAAATCTATATATATAACTGTGAATAAAAGAAATTGCTATTATAAATTATTATAAATCAAATTAATAAGATAAGGTTCATTCGGAAAAAAAAAAACAAAAAAAAACAAAAAAAGATAAAGGAAGTTAACATTATTGAAGAGATAAGGCTATGGCAATGCCCTACTAATAATCACATGTCCGACATTATTGTGCATTGTGTATCAAAAAAAAAATATATATATATTTTCATAATTTAAACTTTAAACTTTGTGTAATAATATGATTTAAATTATTTGTCAGGGCCCCAGCAATTTTTTTATTATATAATTTATTGATATGATTTTTTTTTAATTCCGATTATGACTAGAAAAATAACACCACAATTAAATATAACATTAGTTCAAAATTAATTGTCAGCTATATCAATTATTCGTTTTCACCATATGCTCTGATTAAATTAATAGTAATACAAAGCAAAGTTACAAACTATTGAAAATAATTTTTTTTATTTAACATCAGAAATCTTTCCCAGTAAAAGAAATTAGTACAGTTTAAACCCGTAACTTTTAGTCATAATATAAAATTAAATTATTTATCCTAGGGCACCAATAATTTTATTTTTTTATTAAACTGCAAAAAAAATTATAGTATATGAATATTAAAATTAAATTATTAATATCATTTATTTATTAATTTATAGTCAAATTAGAAGACTTGAGTATTTTGAACATCGATCATCTACCTTAAATATATTACTCCTGTAAATCATACATATATTGATAACCTTGGACGGTGTCACTACCTTAAATTTTAATATACAAACATTATCTGCAAAATAAAAAAAATAATAATTAAAAACATATATAAAGGTTATTACTTATGATATCCCCATATCAGCTATTTAATATTGGATGTCCCTGAAATCTAAAACAACAAAAAAAAATAAAGAATTATGATAAAACTATCATTCCTCCTAGCTCACATTTGATGTATAGGCTCACTCCATATACTAAGTTAATAAAAAAAACAAGAGTTTTTTGGTTCGATTAATGTGGGTATTTCTGACTGTTCGCCAAAAAAAAAAAGATAAAACAGTGAAAATCTTTAAAAAAACTAAAAATTTATTGATTGGTTTGGCATATGAAAAGTTGTAGGTGTGTCTTATACTACAAATTAAGTACAAATTCTAGTTAAGGTCTAGGTATGTCTTCAGTGACAAGGAGCCAGGATTTTTTTGCAGGGGAGTGAAAATTTAGAAATTACAATGAAAATAACAACTAGCGTTTAAAATTTTAAATATATTATTGTAATTTTAAAATTTCAATCAACTTAATTTTATATTATTTTTTAAAATATTAAAATAAATCATGAATTATAATATTAAATTTATATCTTTCACGATGTGTTTATTCAATAGATTTAGAAGTCTAAAATTTTTTTTAGCGGGTGAATTTTAACTAAATAATCAATAATAACAATTAAATATTAATTTATAATATTATTATATGTTTTAATATTTATGTGAACTTTTTGTGTATCCATAGAATGAAAACAAATTCAAAAATAAAATTTTAGAAAAATGTAAAATTAAATTAATTAAATTAATTAAATTAAAGTTAATGCTATAAATCATTCAGCTGCAATAAAAAGTAATTCATAAGAACGGTGGGGGACATCGGATGTTTTTATAAAAGCCCTAGGGATAGCTAAGAAACCACCGCATTTCTAATTTATTTCTGAAGTATTTTGTTGCATTAGTTAGTATAAATGTTGGTTGTTCAATCTGTTGTTTGGATTATTTTCTGAGTAATTGAATTAGAAATAAAGCTGACTATTTATCTCTCATGGGTAAACCTAGTTAAATTAATGATTTTTAAAATAAAAATGTAAATTAAAATGCTTGCTTGAACACTTGTATGTTTTTAATAATTTTCTCAAATTCTTCCATTCCTTTCGTTTTGCTTTGGCTGATGCAAAACAATCACCTTATTGGTAGAAAACGCAAATTTAATAGGAAAATAAGGGTATTTTGTATCCTTTCATAAGTCTTTTAACGAAAAAAAATTGAAAATATTGACCAAATGAAAAAATAATTCGAAAATATAAGGATAAAGTAATATATTTTAAAAAATATAAAAATAGAGTAGTTAATTTTAGTTATAATACTGGGAGATATTTATAATTTTCCATTTGCTTATTTATGCGCATGAGAAATAAAAAGCAATCCTCTCAAAAAAATAAAATAAAATAAAAAGCTATGGTTTGTATTTTTTTAAGAAAGGAGAAATATTTATTCCTACGGTTACTAAAGTGTGCGATGTATATTGCACAACCGTGGTCCACAAAATATCAATTGTTGCATCATTCTTAAAATTCAAATTTATTGTTGTACTCAACTCTTTTTGTTTTTTTTTTTTTTTTTTTTTTCCTGGCATCCGTGAATTTTTGTCGTTGCAAGTAATCATCACAGGTTATTCAAAATATATATATATATATATATATATATATATATATATATATATAGTTGTTTTTATGAATTTCACAAGGATTTAAATTTTCATATTTATTTAAGAAAAATGAAAATTTAAATTTTATGAATTCAATTTTATAGAATTAAATATAATTAAATTAAATTTCATAAAAAATATAAGTTTTTCAAATGAATTTTACCAACCTAAATAACTTAAACTTTATAATAAAACTATTTGTTCTCCTAACTTTCTAAAATTATTGTGTAAAGTGTATTTTAGTAATAAAAGCAAATAAATTTTTAATTTTTGTATTTAGTTTAAATATGAAAAAATCATTTATAAATAAATTTAAAATTTATTTATAAATAGAATAATACACTTTATAATTGAGATTACAAATATAGTTTCAATATATTTCATCGTGAACTTTAAGAAAATGTATTATGATATATATATATATATATATATATATATATATATATATAGAGAGAGAGAGAGAGAGAGAGAGAGAGAGAGAGAGAGAGAGAGAGAGAGAGAGAGAGAGAGAGAGAGAGGTTATCACCTTAGTTAAGCATGGCCACGGTTCCGGAACCGGCGGTTCCGGTTCCAGAAAAGCTGGAACCAGAACCGAACCGAAATGGTCCGGTTTGGAACCGGCCGGATCCGGTTCCGATCCGATTACGAAACTGACGGTTCCGATTGATTTCCGGCGAATCGCATAATTTTAAATTTTAAATTTTGAATACCGGTTTAAAAAAAAAAATTATGTGAACATAAAAAATTAAAAAATACAGTTAAAAAATTTTAAAATATGAAGACCGGTTAAAAAAAATTATTTGAACATAAAAAATTAAAAAATACACCTAAAAAATTTTAAATTTTGAAAACCGGTTTAAAAAAAAATTATTTGAACATAAAAAATTAAAAAATACACCTAAAAAATTAAAAAATACTTCAATTAAATTTATTTTTTAAAGACTTTGAATTGTTGAGTGTTGAACATAATGATTTTTTTTTTAAAAAAATTGAACTGAATTTTTTTTTTTAAGTTTGAACATAATTTAAAAAAAAAAATTGGGCTTGAACTTAATTTTTTTTTGTTTAAAAAAAAAATTAAGTTGCCTACGTATCGCTATTTGCACCACCGGTTGATGTTCCCGTTGAGGACCCATCGTATAAATCAAATAAATCTTCATTTTTCTTTTGGATTTTCTTGGGCTCTTAGTTCGGCTTTGGTCCAATCATCCACACACACTTGTGCTTCTAATGAATCGGGTGTCATACGAGATCGTGTTTCATCAAATATGTTACCTCCTTGACTAAAAGCTTGTTCAACCGCAACAGTGGAGACCGGAGCTGCTAAAATTTGTTTTACAAGTAAATAAAGAACTGGAAAAGTATTTGCGTGACGACTCTACCAATCTAAAATTGGAAAATCTGCATCTGCATAATCATCACCAAACTCAAAAGAAGTTATTAGATAATTATCAAATTCAGAAATAGAACTGGATTCCCTTGTTCTTTTTTGTCTTTGCAATAAAACTTGTTGAGCAACACCAACACCACTTACCCTTTGTGTTGAAAATTGTGGAATATTAGATTGAGAAGAAGTAGAAATAGAAGTAGATGAACTAGAAACTTGAACAAATTCATTATATAATTGCATAATATTTTGTTTAACTTCATGCATTACTACATTTATATTAACATTATCTTCTACATCAAGATTTAATACATCATAATAAATAGTTAAATAATCACATAAAACATCCATTCTACATCTAGGATCAAATACAATAGCAACAAGATAAAGAGGTGGTATATTTTTAAAATAAGATGACCATTTTTTTTTCATTGAAAAAATACAATCTTTTAATAAATCATCATTTTGAAATTCTTGGAGTGCAGTAACAATATTAATACACATAGGTAAAAATAAATTAGATGTGGGATAATAAACCCCACTAAATTTATAGGTAGCATCATTAAAAATTTTTAAAATATCTAAAATTTTTGCACAAATCTCCCAATTTTGTGGATATAAATTAATATCCTCAATATTATTAGTAACAAAAAAGCATAATAATTCTTTATAAGAAAAAGACTCGTTTAGTAATTCATATGTTGAATTCCAACGAGTTGGGACATCCCTTGGAAAACGTTTTGGTCTTTTATTATTTTCTTTACAAAATTTAGCCCAACTTTTCATCACTTGGGGATGTGTCCATAAATATGAAATAGCTTTTTTAATTGGAGAAAAAAAAGAATCAAGAATTTTTAAACCATCTTGTACACATAAATTTAAAACATGGCATGCACATCTTATATGAAAAAATTTACCACCAATATTTGGTTCACAAATTTTTTTAAGTTCAATAATTGATCTAGTATTTGCAGAAGCATTATCAAATGAAATTGAAAAAATTTTTTTTGTCAACTTATATTCATCTAAAATTGAAACAATTACTCTATAAATATTATTTGCAGTATGTTTATCATCAAAAACACGAAAACCAATAATTCTTTTTTGAATTTTCCAATCATCATCAATCCAATGACATGTAATACCCATATAAGAATGCATTTGCCAATGATCACTCCAAACATCATAACAAATTGAAACACGAATTTTCAATTGAGAAAATAAAAGCTCTAACTCTTTTTTTTCCTTTATTATATAAAGAAATAATAGTTCGTTTTACAGTATTTCTTGGTACTCTTTTAGCACAAGGATTTAAAGCTTTTTGACAATAATTATTAAAACCTACTTTTTCACCAAAACTAAAAGATAAATGTTCCATAGAAATCATTTTTGCTAATTCTTCTTTTTGTATTTTTTCAGAATATTTAAATAAAGAAAGGTTAGAAGCGTACCTGGAAATTTGTTGTTGAGACCGATCAACTCCTATTTTTGTTGGATGTTTTGTCTCCAAATGCTTCCAAAATGATCCATAGCCGCCCGCTTGTTTAAATTTATAAGATTTTCCACAATAATTGCAAATTACATCGTACATTTTCTCACCTTTGAATTTTTTTGTGAAATGAATGGAGAATATGTCGAAACTTTGTCTTGCTCTTGTAACAATTTTTGCTCGTTGCTCTTGCTCTTGCTCTTCATCTTCTTGAAATTGCTCATTAAATTCGGATTCTTGAGTTGGAATATCCAAATTTTCATTTGGAAAACCCTCAAAATTAAATTGGTCGAGAATCATATCATAGATGTCGTTTGTAGGGATAGATGATTCTCCAATTTTTCCCTTGCCTTACCCGAATTTGAGTTTCCTCCACTTGCCATTATATGATAATAAAATATAATTTGAAAAATTGAATAAAAAAAATTAGAGAGAATAATTACTTAATAAGAGAGATTGTGGAGTAGAGAAGAATAAATGAATAATATAGAGTAGAGTGTAGTATATTGTAGAGAGAGTAAGTAGAGAGTGTAGTATATTGTAGAGAGAGTTGAGATTTTTTTGTAATGAATTTGTAAAAAAAATGAGGTATTTATAATAAATCCAAAAATTCATTTTTCCAAAAATACCCTTGAAACTAGCCGTTATGTAGCCGTTTATGGCTGTTGGGAGGGGTAATTAAGACATTTCACAACAAATTTTTTTAAAAAAAAAAAACTGCAAAAATCTGACAGTTACAACGGCTAGAACCGCCGGTTCGAACCGGCGGTTCTAACCGGACAGAGAACCAGCGGTTCCAGTCCGGTTCCGACCGGTTCTCTGGAACCGCTGGTTCCGGGTCCTTATTTGCTGGAACCGGAACCGACCGGATTTTTTCGGTTCCGGTTCCGGTTCGTCCCGGTTTTGGTTCTCACCGGTTCCGGTTACGATTCCGGGCTGGTTCGAACCGACGGTTCCGGGCTGGTTCGAACCGACGGTTCCGGTTCCGGTTTCCGGAACCGTAATATGGCCAAGTCTAACCTTAGTTCTGCGTCATATAATGAAAAGACTAATTTTTTTAATAAAAAAGAAAACAATAATTTTAATTTTAATTTAATAAAAATTAATTTATTTAAAAATTGAGAAAACGTCAAAGCTACTTAACCGATATTGAATTTTCAAAGTTGCATGTCAAGTACCAGAAGCTGACTAGTCTTTTTTTTTTTTTTTTTCTTTTCAAGTACAAAATGGTAGAGGGGCACTCTGTCCACAAACTACATATAAATTGTCGATAATAGACCCCACTTACATCATGCAAGGAGATATTTGATGGATAAACTCCCAAAAGCTGAATTTAGCTTAGAAAATATATAATTTCCAAATACGTAAATTTTTATTTTGTTATATTATATTTTCTCAGACTTATTTTCTTTTAATTTTTTTATTTAAATAAATTTATAAATTTAAATGGTCTCTAATTAATACAATGAATAGCTTTTGTTCAAATATTTTTTTTATATTAATAATAATGTGTGGTTAATGATGGAGTAGTGCTTGAGGTGGTGGTAATGTAGGAGTGAATGTTATGGTAGTGGTGATGATGGTAGAATGGTAGTTGTGGAAATGGAATGATTGTGGTGTGCTAATTATATTATATATTTACCGATGAATATAAAAATAAAATAGTGATTATATTAAATAAAATTTCTCGATAACATAACTAAATATAGCAATGAAATTTTTAAGTCATCCTATTTCATTATATTTTTCATTACATCATATATTTAATTACATTTTATTACGCTGCATCTAACTACACATAACATTAAGCCAAAAACGTAATTGTCATTGTGTTGTGTTGTTTGAGGAAATAGTGAAGTCATATCGTTTTTGTATTCAAGTTATAATTACGTTTCACCTAACAATAATTTTATGGACAGTACCTGGCCATCTGAGTGATCTAAAGGTTGTTTTTCTTTATTTATGCACATGTCAAATAAAATGCAATGATTCATATTTTTTTTCAAAAAGTAGAAATATCTATTCGTACCATCACGTAAGTGTACGATCGTGGTCCACAAACTACATTCATTGAAAGGCAATTCTTGCATCATTCTCAACATTCAAATCTACTGTTGTTTTCAACTCCTTTTCCTTTTTTTACACTTGTGAATATTTGTCGTTGTAAGTATTCGATAATTATTGTACTCTTAAAAATTTATTTTATTTTAGTGAGATATATAATTATTATTGAAATGTGAAAATATAGAGTCATGATAGGTTTTCTGTAAATTTAAAATTGTCACATGACAAATCACATAAATTTTAACAGTAAATTTATGCATTAGGACTGTCTTCGGTAACAACTTTTTATAAGTAACTTTAGCATTTTAATCAATCAAAACAGTAAACGTTATTCTTTATAGTGTTCAATAATAAAGCGTTTGAATTAGTTTTTAGAGTTAAGGTAACGTTTTATAAAAAAGTTAATCTATATAACGTTTAGCTTTTAGCGTTTTATGAAAAGTTACAAAAACAACTAACAGTTAAACGCTATTAAAACAACTAATAACTACCAAAACAGTTAATTTGCAGAACATATCCTAGGACTATAGTTTTTTTTTATAGCACTTAACTCTTGTCTGGAATAAATGAATTTCACAGCAAGATTTTGTGAAAGTCATTTATAAATCTAAATTTTTATATTTGTTGTGAAAAACATAAAAATTTAAATTTTACAAATTCAATTCTATAGATTTTAATATAACTAAATTAAATTTCATAAAAAAATTATAGATTTTTCGAATGAATTTTACAAATTTAAACAATTCAAACTTTATGACAAAATCTTCCATACAAACTTAAACAATTCAAGCTTTATGACAATTTTCCATCCTCTCCTCTTTCTAAAATTATTATGCCAATGATATCTTAGTAATAAAAGCAAATGAATTTCTAACTTTTAAATTTATTCTAAATATGAAAATTTCATTTAGAAATGAATCTAGAATTCATTTATAAGTGAATTCTATTTTCATTTGTTTATAGAACGAAGTGTAAGATAATTTTTCTTTTTTTTTTTTTTGTTCCTAAGGTGCAAAATGTATATGTTGCAAAAAAAATTAATATAAATTTATAAAATATGTACATGATTTTCATAAATGAAGTACTAAAAAATGATTTTAGTACAAATATAGGATTCTTATAAATATTTTAAGCAAATAATTATTTTCATAAAAATTTACAAATGAGCATTATATCATGTTAAATATTTTACCGACTTTTAAGTTATAAAGTTTTTGTACTAAATTCCAATACAAAATTTAGAGCTCAGATTATGTTCATGAGGAAATTCGCTACAAATTTTAAAGAGCAAAAATTATGATTTTATCCTTATATTTTGTCAAAATTAACTTAGCATATCCTCGCAGTTTTAGAAGTACACTATTTTGCCCTTAACCTTTAACTTCATTGATCACTTGTGCCCTTCCGTCTAATTTTACTACTTTTACCGTTAAATATACTGTAAAAGACAAAATTGTCCTCATTTTCTACATCTCAACCTCTTCCTCTTCCATCTCAGTCCTTTAACCCAGAAAAAACAAAAAAGCAAAATTTCGGGAATTATACACCAAATAATGGCCACCTGAACTCAAAACAACCTTTCAAGTTACAACCCAACAAATAACAAGCTGCCGCTTATAAAAACAAACGGCTTGCTGCTGAGACCCAAAACGACGGCTGTATTCTCCAGACAGCTTGTGGAACACCAATTTTCACGGCGCAGGAGGTGATGGCACGGCGGGCTTACGAGGGTCAAAAAGTGGATTCATGGCCTTGTGGAGTAATTCTCCAATTTTTTCAATTTCTTTTCCAATTTCTTCAATTCAAAACCTTACCCAAGAAGAAGAGTTTAAAAAATTGATGCAATTCAATTCGAGTTCTTGTGAATAAGCCAAAGTAAGATACAATCAAGTGAAAAGAAAAATACCAAATGGCTAAGGCTATTATGAAAGAGAGGAAGATAAGCCAAAAAGGGAAGAAGATAAGGAAATCTCAGATTCTTGTCAAATCCAAAAAGCCCAATAAGATGTTATGATGATAAGAATGAGTTTCGATTGATACAAAGAAGGCAAACCACAAAAAAAGGCAAAGATTTTGTTGGGAAAGAAAGAAAAAGAAAAGACAAAAGGCGCTGCAAAAAATGCAGGAAGCCTGTGTTGAAAAAGAGAATAATAAGAAAAGGGAAAATTATCATGTTATAAGGTAACTCTGGCATAAAAATTTTACGTCTTATCTTTGACTCTCATGTTTAGGTTTACATAACGGCAAAATTGTTGAAAAATGGATGACAGAGGCCAAATACAGGGAAAGAATAGTATATTTTTAAAAATACAAAAGTAAGTCAATTATTTTAAGCAAAATACAGAGATAAAATCATAATTTTCTCTTTTAAAGGTTGAATAATAAAATTTTATAGCTAAAAAAAAGAAGTTTTGGATACCTTCTGCCAACCCATAATTATAAGATGGATAAAATTAACATTTGTACAGAATTAAATAATAGGTTACATTTTGAAAATAAAGACCCTAATTTTTATAAATAGAATAATACACTTTATAGTTTTGAGATTACAAATATAGTTTCAATATAATATTATTTCATAGTGAACTTTAGGAGTAGCTACAATTTCACCTTAATTCTGCACCATATAATGAAAAGAATAATTTTTTCAATAAAAATAAAACAATAATTTTAATTTTTTTAATTAATGAAAATTACTTCATTTAGAAATTGAGAAAACGTCAAAGCTATTTGAGAGATATTGAATGGTAGAGGGGAACTCTGTCCACAAACTGACATACAAATTGTTGATAAGAGACCTACTTATATCATGCAAGGAGATATTTGATGGATGAACATGTGGAAGCAAATTCACCATTAGATTATCACATTCAATTATTAATCCAAACTCCCAAAAGCTGAATTTCCTTTCGCAGAGCCATCAGTATTCAATTTAATGTAACCCCTTGAGAGGAGGTTTCCGTGAAATTAAATTAATAATTTTCTTTAAAATGAAGGTAAATAGTTGCTAACATTTCCTTTGAAATAATTAATTTTATTTTGTTATTAGAAGGGATTATTATTGATGAATTAATATAATTCATAACACTTCCTGTTATCTATCTGGAGGTCTAATCCATAAATTCATCCATGTACTTTATGTAAAAAATCTTATGTCACCCTAACTTTTACTTTAATCTATTGAACACTTCAATATATAAAATTTTATAAATTAAATACTTCAACTTGCAAAAGTTATTCTATTGAATACTCAAACTTCTAAAATTAAATTAATTAAACACTTATTAGATACTACTTCCATTTCATAATACTTGTCAAATTTGAGAAAATAGTGTATTCCAAAATATTTGTCACATTTGTGGTTTCAAGGAGTAATAAATTCATTTTTTCCATATTTACCCTTTGTATATGACCAATAATTATTATTTCAATTTAATGGTTTTCTTAGAGAATTAGAATTAAATTAAGGGCAATATAGTCAATTTACCCAACAATTTATTGTAACTTAGACAAATTTAATGGTTTTCTTAAGATATATGAAATTCCAAATGTAATAAGTATTGTAGAATATAGATAGTAGTTAAAAAATATGAAAATTATTGTTGCAAAGATTATATTGACCACATATTAAGTGAATATCTAGCACATAAATGCCAAAAACACCAAAAAAAAAATGTTATTATTAATATAGAAAGGATACAATATTAGTAAAATTTATAACTTCAGGAGCATAATAAGTCATTCGCAAAATTCATGGTGCCATAAGGATTTTTTGGAATAAAGGCATATTTATACATATATAGCCCAATGCATAAATTCATACCTGTACTTTACCTAAAAAATTTTGTGGCACCCTCAATTTTTACTTTAGCTTATTAAATACTTCAATATAAAATAAAATTGTATCTATTAAATACTTCAACTTGTAAAAATTATTCTATTAAATACTCAAACTTTTAAAATTAGATCAATTAAACACTTATTAGATAATTGAAAAATATGAAAATTATTGTCCCAAAAATTATACTAACCACATATTAAGTGAATATCTTGCACATAAATACTAAAAACACTAAAAAAAATGTTATTATTAGTATAGATAGATGTACATTTGTTAGCAAAAATTCGTAACTTCAAGGGCATAATAGGTCACTCACAAAGTTCAGGGTGCCACAATATTTTTTCCGTAAGGTACATGAATATATTTATGCATTTGGTTATACATATATATTATAAAACATGTAATATGACTTTAATACGTTGAATCATGAATTTCATATGCCATAACTCAGTAATAAATGTCAATTTTTAAATATTCAAATTAATACATATTTTTTTAAAATTAAATTAATATATATTTATAAACTCAAAATCATCATTCAAAATAAAAACCATTTGCAATATCGTAAGTGTTATTTTTATGGTTAATGCCTCAATCATGGATGAGTAAGAATGAAATAAGGCATCATTAAATATATTAATCATGTTTATACTTTTTTTCAAAGACATTATTAAAGACATGGCCACAAAATTTTAGAACCGTTAACTAACACGGAGAAAAAAAAACTATTGAAAAAGTGTAGAAGTTTATAAATATGGCCACAAAATAACTTACAGAAATGCACAACTAATAATTAAAATGCCACAAAGTGGCTTACAGAAATTCACAACCGTTAACTAACATAGGGAAACAAAAAACTATTGAAGAGTGCAACACAAGTACTAAAAACAAAAGGTCACAAAGTGGCTTATAAAAAAAGCAAAAGATAATCAGAAAGTGCAAAAATTAATACAATTAAAAGTCCACATTAACCTATTTATTATCATCATTCTTACCTAGATCAGCATTAATAGCATCAAGTGTGTCCTCTGTAATTTTTCATACTGGGTCATCTATCTCATCACTTGCGAAAGGATCTTGAGAGTCAATGAACTTCCCTTTTGTTCATGGCTCTTGTGTAGGAGGTTGGGTCAAATCTGAGTTTACTAGTTCTTGATGATCACTACCTTCAGTGCATCTTTACTTTTTTGGCAATTTTTTTGTCCAGTAGGTGTTTTAGAAATCTCAGAATACTTACCCGTTTCTTGGTGAAATTGCCTCAAATCAGTAACAAAGGACTACAGCTCTTCAATTTGTGCACTATTTTTCTATGTTTGCTCAATGTTTTTATCTATCTTTTCCGCCAATGTGCCCAAAAGAGTATTAATTGGATACAATTTTTTCAGAATCGCAACCTTATTATCTGCAACTGAAGACATTCTTCTTGCTCTTCTTGGAAGAGTAGCCGGCTCCTTTAGTGTACGATTTTCATCTTTGGATCCCACTCCAAGACATATAAATAAGGATTAACTCTGTTATTTATGTGATCAAATTTATAAAAACAACAACTGTTACTATAAAACAAAATGAAAAAATAAGTTGATAACCTGTCCCTTAAAATATGCATGCATTAAATGTTGATAATATTTATGTTTGCCACTTTCCTTGATAGTTGAGTTTCAATCTTAAAACACATATACTCCAAGGGCTTTCTAATCTTTTTAACTTAGCTTATATCCCAAAGTTACTATTTAGAGTAACGTTCTCTATATAAAAAATACACCGAAAAAAGAAATTTTCTCTAAATAAAAATAACGGAGAGAGTAACAATTAATTAATTATTGGTTCAGCTCTCTACCTTACTGACAAAAAACAGGATTGATCAAATTCGCATGATAATTTAAATAAATATTGACCACGAAAAAAAATATATAATTTTAAGGATTTGATAACTCTATAATTAATAATATAGATAATTTAAAATAATTTCTTTATATTCATCTGTAAATGAAAGGAGAGAAAAATTTGAAATGCAAAACAATAAACATGAAATTAAAAATTAGATTTATATGTTACTATTTAGAGTAACGTTCTCTATATAAAAAATACACCGAAAAAAGAAATTTTCTCTAAATAAAAATAACGGAGAGAGTAACAATTAATTAATTATTGGTTCAGCTCTCTACCTTACTGACAAAAAACAGGATTGATCAAATTCGCATGATAATTTAAATAAATATTGACCACGAAAAAAAATATATAATTTTAAGGATTTGATAACTCTATAATTAATAATATAGATAATTTAAAATAATTTCTTTATATTCATCTGTAAATGAAAGGAGAGAAAAATTTGAAATGCAAAACAATAAACATGAAATTAAAAATTAGATTTATATGTTGAAAAAAATTTCTCTTAATTATTGTTAGATAATACCTCTCGCTCTTTAGAGAGAGAGAGAACCATGATCGTTCTAATAGATTTTAAATATCGGATTACAATTAGATAATATTTTAGTGGACATAATTCATCTTAAATAATGTTGAAGGGTCCCTCCGATATGTGGGACCCACACACATTTTGAAAAGAAAAAAAACACTTTCTTTCATTCAAAGAAGGCTGTGGAAGAAGAAAAAAAAAAAAGAAAATGTTGAAATTTTGGACGCATTAATAGCGCATCCAATCGGTGGATGCGTAATTAACGCGTTCAATAGGAGAAGGTTTTCCCTCATCAAAACACAACAGAAGAAGAAGAAAAAATATAGAGAGAGTTATCTAGTTTTAGGAAAGGGTTTCCTAAAACTAGGGGGGAAAATAGTGAGAAAATTATTATGAGATGTTTTTGGGAAACACTTTGAGTGCCACTATTTTTGTATTAGTCTCCGTATACCTACTATTTTTAATAGTAGAAGAATTATTCAGAGTTTATCCCGTGACGTAGCCCTAAACAGTTGAGGGTGAATCATATAAATTTCTGCGTGTCACAAGTTTACTTTTTTACCGCGTTAATTTTCTTTTAATTGGTTAAAAGGGCCCAACAAGTGGTATCAGAGCTGAGGCAACTGGTATCTGATGCCCAATAAATAATAATTAAAAAGTTGATGCATCTCATAAGAATACGAGTACTTTTGTATATAAATTAAGTTGTGGGCAAGGCCACAAGCCTGATAAAATATAGAACGAATGCTATAAAATTGGCCAGACACAGTGTCGACCGACATAACTCGTGAATCAAACTAGAAGTAAAGGTTTAGGGTTTAATAATAACTACAAAAAAAAATATATATATATATATATATATATATATATATATATATATATATATATATACTAACTGTGAATAAAAGAAATTGCTATTATAAATTATTATAAATCAAATTAATAAGATAAGGGTCATTCGGAAAAAAAAATAAAAAAAAAAAGAGCAAGATAAGGGAAGTTAACATTATCGAAGAGATACTTTCACAAAAAAAAAAAAAAAAATTATTGAAGAGATAAGGCCATGGCAGTGCCCTGCTTTCCACGTCAGCTAATAATCATATGTCCGACATTATTGTGCATTGTGTGTCGGAAATTACTTGTTTATCCCATATCAGAAATACACAAGTTGAGAGACAAAACAGAAGCCATTAGGACATGAGATTTTGCAACACAATCAACAGAAAATGAAAAGACCCTTACAAACAAATTATTAACTGTTCTGGAAAAAAGTTTTGAAGTATGAACTTTTTTTTTTTTCAAGGGAAAGAATTTACTAAATTTTTAGAAATAAAGACTTCTTTTAACATAAAAAATTCATCGCAGAAAAAAAAATATTTTTCATAATTTAAACTTTAAACTTTCTGTAATAATATGATTTAAATTATTTGTCTGTGGAACTAGTAATTTTTTTTATTATATAATTTATTGATATAATTTCTTTTTTAATTACGATTCTGACTTAGAAAAATAACAGCCACAACTGAACATTAGTTCAAAATTAATTGTCAGCTATATCAATTATTCGTTGTTACTATATGCTATATCAGAAATCTTTCGCAGTAAAAGAAATTATTACAGTTTAAACTCTTAACTTTTAGTAATAATATAAAATTAAAATTATTTGTCCTAGGACAACAATAAATTTATTTTTTTATTAAACTACAAAAAAACAATTTATAGTATATGAATTTTAAAATTAAATTATTAATATCATTTATTTATTAACTTATAGCTAAATTAGAAGGCTCGTGTATTTTGAACATCATCTACCTTAAATATATTACACCTCTAAATCATATATATGTTAATAACCTTTGATGGTGTCACTATTCCAGTCACCGTCAGATCGGTCATTTATAATAAAATATTACACACTGTTAGACTTTGATAGTGTTTAAAGAAAATCTTGGATTGTCACCATTCAACGTAATGTTGCCTTGTCTTCTTTATTCATGTCTTGTATTAGGGTAGGGGCTATTTGTTGGCCTTCGTCAGATCATGCAGTAGTTCTTGGGTTTTAATCCCTCCTCTTTGATTTAAAAAAAAAAAGGAAAAAAAATAATCTCTTGTATTAGATGTACAAATATTTAATTTTCACACTTAAATAGTGTTTGTTGAGCAATTTATTACAAAGTGTTGGTACGGTAACAATCAAGTGGCTTGGATTACTGTAACGATTAAAATAAAAATTCAATTTCTGAAAAATGTAAATATTGAAAGGATAAAAATTTTAAGCTCTATCTCTAGAAAAGGTTACACTTGTTAATTATACCAAATATTTTGAATATTTTGATGAGAAAATAAATTATCTCTTCAAATATTTTTAAACAAAAATCTTTATTGCAGCACAGAAAATACTGATTTATTAAAAGCACATGAAATAGAAGTACATAAAGACAGTTTATTTGCTCATAGCATTGAGATTCACGCACACACTCCAGTGGAGATGGTGGATCAGTCAAAGCCATGCTTATTAACGTTACTTAAAAGGATAACACAAACACAGACTTTCAGTCTTCATAAGCTGCACGGACGAATATTAAACAGAATTTCAGACTCAACGCCAAGGTACACGAACAAAGTTTGCAATAGGTGGGTAAAATGAGCTCATATTGAACCCAGTTTGACTCTGTTGCATGGACATAACACCCAACAATCCAAGCACCGACTTGATTGCGGACACAGCCATCGCTTATCACCTTAATTCGGCATCATATAATGAAAAGATTAATTTTTTCAATAAAAAATAAAACAATAATTTTAATTTTAATTTAATAAAAATTAAGTTATTTAAAAATTGAGAAAACGTCAAAGCTATTTAACCGATATTGAATTTTTAAAGTTGCATGTCAAGTACCAGAAGCTGACTAGTCTTTTTTTTTTTTTTTTTTTTTTTTCAAGTACAAAATGGTAGAGGGGCACTCTGTCCACAAACTACATATAAATTGTCATAAGAGACCCCACGTATATCATGCGAGGAGATATTTGATGGATAAACTCCGAAAAGCTGAATTTAGCTTAGAAAATATATAATTTCCAAATATGTAAACTTTTATTTTGTTATATTATATTTTCTCAGACTTATTCTCTATTAATTTTTTTATTTAAATAAATTTATAAATTTAAATGGTCTTTAATTAATTAATATAGTGAATAGCTTTTGTTTAAATATTTCTTATGTATTAATAATGATGCATGGTTAGTGGTGGAGTGGTGCTGAGGTGGTGGTGATGGTGGAGTGAATGTTATGGTGGTGGTGATGGTGGTAAAACAGTAGTTGTGGTGATGGTTTTAATAGTGGTAGTGTGTTAATTATATTACATATTTATAAATAAATGTAAAAATAGAATGATGATTATATTAAATAAATTTTTTCAATTACATTACTAAATATAGTAATGAAATTTTAATTTATTACATTTCATTATATTTTTGATTGCATTATATATTTGAAAACTAATTTTTCTTTACATTATATATTTTTCATTGCATTATACATAACCTTAAGCCAAAAACGTAATTGTCATTATGTTGTGTTGTTTGAGGCAATAGTGAAGTCATGTCGTTTTTGTATTCAAGTTATAATGGAGTTTCAATGAGACATTACGTTTCACTTAACAATAATTTATAGACATGCCTGGCCACCTCGTTGGGCTAAAGGTTGTTTTTTCTTTATTTATGCACATGTCAAATAAAATGCAATGGTTCATATTTTTTTTAAAAAAAGTAGAAATATCTATTCGTACTATCACTTAAAGTGTGCGATGTATAATGCACGATCGTGGTCCACAAACTACATTCATTGAAGGCAATTATTGCATCATTCTTAACATTCGAATCTAGTGTTGTACTCAACTCCTTTTTCTTTTTTGCACCTGTGAATGTTTGTTGTTGTAAGATAATGATTTAACTCTTACAAACTTATTTCATTTTGGGAGAGATATAATTTTTATTGAAATGTGAAAATATAAGATTATAATAAGTCTTTTGCAAATTTAAAAGTATCATAAGATAAATCGCATAAATTTCAAGGGTAAATTTATGTATTAGAACTGTATTCGGCGATAGCTTTTAAAGTAATTTTTAATGTTTTGACCGATCAAAACGCTAATTGTCATTCTTTATAGTTTTCGGTAATAAAGCGTTTGAATTAGCTTTTAGAAGTTAAGGTAACGTTTTATAAAAAGTTAATCCATATAACGTTTAGCTTTTAGCGTTTTATAAAAAGTTACTAAAACAGCTAATAATTAAATGTTATTAAAATAACTAACAGCTACCAAAACAGCTATTAAAAAGTTACTATAGTTTTTTTTTTAGCTTTTAACTCTTGTCTGGAATAAATGAATTTCACAGCAAGATTTTGTGAAATTCATTTATAAATCCAAATTTTTATATTTGTTGTGAAAAATATAAAAATTTAAATTTTACAAATTCAATTCTATAGATTTCAATTTAACTAAATTAAATTCCATAAAAAAATTTTTAGATTTTTCAAATGAATTTTACAAACTTAAATCCTTCAAACTTTATTACAAAATCTTCTATACAAGCTTAAACAATTCAAGCTTTGTGACAAAACTTTCCATCCTCTTTTAGCTTTCTAAAATTATGATGCAAATGATATCTTACTAATAAAAGCAAATGAATTTGCAATTTTTAAATTTATTCCAAACTTGAAAATTTCATTTAGAAATGAATCTAGAATTCTTTCATAAGTGAATTCTATTTGCATTCTTTTATACAGAACGAAGTGTAAGATTTTTTTTTTTTTTTCCTAAGGTGGCAGAACTTTATTTTGAAGATATGTACATTAAACAAAATGTATATGTTGCAAAAAAAAATTAATATAAATTTATAAAATATGTACATGATTTTCATAAATGAAGTACTAAAAAATGATCTTTAATTATAAAGTTTTTGTACTAAATTCCAATACAAAATTTAGAGCTCAGATTATGTTCCCGAGGAAATTCGCCACAAATTTTATAGAGGAAAAATTATGATTTTATCCTCATATTTTGTTAAAATTAACTAGCATATTCTCGCGGTTTTAGAAATATATTATTTTGCCCTTAACTTTTGACTTCGTTGAACAATCGTGCCCTTCCGTATAATTTTCCTACTTTTACCGTTAAATATACTATAAAAGACAAAATTGTCCTCATCTTCTACATCTCAACCTCTTCCTCTTCCATCTCAGTCCTTTAACCAAAAAAAAAAAAAAAAAAAAAAAGCAAAATTTCGGGAATTATACACCAAATAATGGCCACCTGGCTGCACTCAAAACAACCTTTCAAGTTGCAACCCAACAAATAACAAGCTGCCGCTTATAAAAACAAAAGACTTGCTGCTGAGACCCAAAACGACAGATGTATTCTCCAGACAGCTTGTGGAACACCAATTTTCACGGCGCCGGAGGTGATGGCACGGCGGGCTTACGAGGGTCCAAAAGTGGATTCATGGCCTTGTGGAGTAATTCTCCAATTTCTTCAATTTCTTTTCCAATTTCTTCAATTCAAAACCGTGCCCAAGAAGAAGAGTTTAAAAAATTGATGCAATTCAATTCGAGTTCTTGTGAAGAAGCCAAAGTAAGATACAATCAAGTGAAAAAAAATTACCAAATGGGTTAGACACCAATAGTATTTAAGAAATCTTTTTTTTCCCTTAAATGTTGAGAACATATGCAATGTTTCCTTACTCCTAATTATACCAACATATTAATTAATGTGTATCTTCTAAAAACAAAAATAAAACTTTAATTGTCAAAACTCAACATTACAGCGAAAATCATATTTTACCTATATTTTTCAATCATCTCTTGTATTAGATGTTGCTTCTAGAAAAAAAAAAAAAAAAAACTATTTTGAATATACTTGTTAATTATACCAAAAAATGTACTCGTGTTTTGAATATTTTGATGAGAAAATAAATTATCTCTTCAAATATTTTTCAACAAAGATCTTTGATAACTATTTTGCAGTATAGAAAAGATCGAACATAATGAGATTTTTAATAGAGAACTTAATGAAATTTAGGATATCTTAAAATAACATTAGTTATTGTCAATTAGAAAATTACATTTTATTAATTGATTTGATGTATTTATAAAAATTATTCTTCAAGTCAATTATGTGTGGTCTGATTGTCTTCTCACTTATGTGAGGAGTGAGATGTTTCGAGTTCGAATCCTCTCGACCAAAGGTATTTTCACCAATTTGGTGAGTGGAGGATTATTTTTTGTTGTGTAGCTCGCAGTGTAATTTCGGCAATCAATCCTCCTAACGAATAAAAGATTTATATTTTAAAAATATATATATATATATATATATATATATATATATATATATATATATATATATATATATATATATATATATATACAATTCAGCATTTAAAATTTAAGTTTTACTTTTACTAAATTTATGTTTTAATAAATATATATGATAATGAGACATTTGAAAATATTTTTATATTTTATTTATTAAATATTTAATTCTTTTAGGGTATAGATAAAAAAAAGAAAGAAAATACATTCTTTATATTAATATTCTTTTTTTATGTTTGTATGATTTGATTGGATGTATTTTTTAAAAAAATAAATTTTCAAATAGAATGTACATAATTAAACTTGGGATGGTAAACAGTTGAAAATTTTAATTTAAACAGTATATAATATTTTATTGATACATTCATATATCTCTATATACATTGAAATGCTTTTTTATTATTAGATGAGTTTTAAAAGAGTTTTATTCTTAATAATAATTTTTTATTTTCTTTTTCGTTATTGAATGATTTGTAACTATTATCATTTTAAGAGATTTATATCCCATTGCAATAAATAGATGATTTATTGATGATTAAACATTTTTAATTTTCTTGATATTTTTTCTCTTATATCCTAAATCTGTTTGATTAAAAGAAAATAGTGTTTAGGAAACTGGAATAAAACTAGAACTATATAGTTTTGTTTGGGTCATATAGTTCTATTTGGGTCACATTTTGGGAATTTCATTATTTGTGTATATGCGCATATATTTCTTTCTCTGATACACTGGGTAAATAATACTGTCACCGTAACCAAAGTAATTTCTATTATTAATTCGGATCATCCTCTCATTTCTTTTCTTTGCCTAGCAATAAAAATAATTTATTATTATTTTTCATTATAGTTATATTTAAATATTGATTTGGTGTTGAGGGCAGGAGTTGAAGATTCAGTAATGACTTGGTTTTCTTTTTGGGAACCTATTAAGATTTTAAAGATCCGCATCTATAAATTAGGGACTAAAGAAGTAGGTCTAGGGATTAAGTTGAACTTTATTCCGAGACCATTTCATTACAAGTAGTTTGTACGGTAAAATATAATACAAATTGAGTACTTATATTTATTTTAATCTAAATAAAACTCATACTTTAATATTATATAGATAAAAAAATGAATATATAACCATATACAAAAGACTAGTTTAAATGAAAAGATTGAAATACATATGTATGAGCAACAAGTATTCAAACATCAGATAACTTAGTCCGCCGCAATTTATCATTCACCAATCCCAACATCAACACTATTTTATATAATAAAATCACATTTCAAAATAAATATAACCCATCAATATTTTTATTTTAAATTTTCGCATTTTTAATTCTTTATAACCATATCTATAATCTATAATTTATAATTTATAATATATATAAAAGTACGAATGAGGGGAATATAAGATTTCTAAAACGCCGATACTAAGTTTGTTAATTGACAAAAATATCATTACCGATTCTATTCAAATTATGATATCAATTTATTATTTTTATTATATTAATATTATAAATTTAATTCATTCTAATTAGGAACTTGTCCTATCATACCACTATATATATTTTTAGTTTTAATTGCTTTTGACTATCAAGAATTGTTACATCAAGTTTTTGCTAATTTGGAATTATTGAATTTGCAATCATATTTTCTTCTGAGATAAGTATAACCTTAACTCTCTCTCTATTTACAAATTAATAGAATAGTTTTTATCTATTTACAAATTAATAGAATAGTTTTTATTTATAGTTCTTATAATTTAAATCTATAGATTAACTGTAATTGTTTAGTAATCACGAATAATTACAAACTTATAAGTTTTTCCTCCTCAATAGCATTATCATGAAATATCTTAAAGAGATAGACCCACTAATTAGAGAAATTTTAATTTTATTTATATAATTTAATTAGATTGATTATATTAGTTTTTTTAATCATATTATTTTTATTAATTAACAAATCTTGTTTCATTATTTTTCCTTTGCCAAGAGTTGATGAAGGGTTCTATGAACGTGTTAGAAACGGACTTTTTTTCCGTTTCTAAAGATATAACACAATAGAAGTTTTCCTCTGAGAGTCTGCAAAGGGGTTCGCAACAGAAATTTTATCCGTTGCCAAAGTTGTAACCAAAATTCAGAAGCTATTTTCACTGTATATCTCTCCTCCGCCACATCCTTAGTATGCTTGCACTTCCTTTTTTCTTTTCTTCCTCCCTTTTATTTTATATTTTATTAATTAAAAAGAATAAGTATGAATTAAACAATTTCTAAATCAAGTTTAACGGTAATTAACTGTTCACCTGCCATATTATAAAAAAAAAAAAAAAAAAAAACTGTTCACCTGCCATAACAATCCGTTTACTTTACAAATAACTAACTCAATCTGTTCTAAGGTCGGAAAATTACCGATACCTTCATTTTCTATGAATTTCGGCTTCACAATCTAATTTCTCAATTTGCATCAATTATTAAATCAAGGGTCAATTACTATCTGATCGCAACACTAATTATATATTCTGAATCTGATCGGAAAATCGCTGTCGGCCGCCGTTCATGGTGGGTGAGAAAAGTCAACTACACCCAAATTTAGCAAATCATACATCAGAAAGTTCGTCTCAGAGCAAGGATAACGAACGTGATGTTATTTTAGCGTGGGCATTTATCGATTGACCGGAAATCGGCCGGCCACCTTTTGGGAATTTCCGATTTCGTCAATAATAATCATGATTGAAGCCAACAAATTGAAGAGGAAGGCGAGAGGAGTTGATTCGTCAATAATATTTTGTTTTCATAGTAACAATAAGAATAATATATTATTGCAACCTCAATAAAACCCTAGTTTATAATTTGCAACAGGATTATAAATTAGCGAGTACAAGCAGTCTAATTAATCATTAGCAAAGAAAAGAAAAGAAAAGGGGTTGATGGAGTTTATAGTTTCAATTTTCCTGCACTGCATATGTATTAGTCTTAACCTTATTCCCTGATAATTTTATAAACTCAACCGCAGCAATAAGAGCATTGACAGAAGCCAGAGGACTGAAGCTCGTCTCAGCCAGCTTTAGTTCTCCACCAGCTAAATCCGATACCCCGCGAAACACAACACAAGGCACTCCATTTGACAGAGAAGCCTTAAAATCCATTGAAAATTATAATGATTATGATTAATTTTACAATTTTAATTATGTATTTTGTGAACTTTTCTACTTGGTTAATTTAATAAAAGAAGTTCTTACTAACCATGACGATAGCTGCACTCTCTTCATCTACTGTTGAGACACTGAATTGTTTGAAAAGAAAATCTCTATACCCTGCATTGTCAACGAATATATAAGCAGTGCAGCCTCTTAATCCAAACACTACTTTTGGTGCTTCTGCCAAACAATAGGTGTCGTTTACACATCGTTCTAAATTTATTTCCTGCAGAATTGGATGTAACAAATTAATAAATAAACACATACTGCAAAATGTCAAAAATATTCTTATCGAGAATATTTTAGGTTTAGGTTTGAAAATCGAGTTTCGGTTTCTAGTACAATGTGTTGAATCAGGAAAATGGCAAACCAGAAGTTGAGAAGCAATGTTAAACCATTTAGAGTCTATTGGAAGCCAAAACATCTCCTCCATTGATTTTCCAATAGAAAAAACCTGTGTTGGTGTGAATTCTATCTTTGCTAATAAATTTTCTCCTTTTCCTGGAAAATTAAAGTCTCCAAATTTTAGTTCTGGCAATTTCCCTGTCCCTGACTTCAACTCCTGCACTTCCCAAGTGGATTAAAGGCAAGTAGAAGAAAATTGAAAATTAAAGAAAATGAAGATTGAAAAGTTTTACCTTCCATTTCCAAGAACTCGTAAAGGCAACGTAGTTGGAACACTCACATCAGCAATAGTTAATGAAGCATTAACACTTCCTGCTGTTCCGTAATGAACTATTCCTTCAATTTCAAATGTACCAGCAAGTATTTGTACTGTTATGCCTGCATTTAACTAAATTTACCCTAACAATTGTAAGAGATTGGAGAAAATTGACAGAAAATGTAAAGAAATCAACAGATTATAGATTTGGTGGAAGGTTTAGATTTGATCCAGTTTACATTGTTTTAGTTAAACTTTATTAACCATGCATATTAATTAGGAATTTAGAATTTAGAAAGAATGATAAAAAGGCAATGAAGGTAAATTTTAAACTGTATATATTACAAAAAAGTAAAGAGAGTGACGAATGGAATCTTGCAATTTGGTCCCCAGTCATCACATAAATTATATCAATGCCACCAATCTTCCCAGTGTGGAATCTTCTTCCTAATCAGAAACCATATTTTATATTCAACCACACAACTTATACATACCATCTTGATTCACAATCAAGCACAATAGAATTGATAGTATTTGTGTTGTTGATTAAAAATTGTGTTATTTTGTTAGTGTTATATTGAGTTTGTCAGTCTGCTTAAAATTGCGGCATTGTATCAATAACTTTGTACCATAATTTCAGTGTGAAAACAATAAAAGAAAAAGAAATAACAATCTAATTTTTCTTTTAGCACTTAATGATTACTTTTTTGAGATTTATTTATAAAATAATTTTGACACCAAAATATTTTCCCTCAATTTTGACTGTGTTTTATCTATTTGACTGCTAAAGGATTTCTTCTGTAAAATTTATTGTTTTGATAGTTATTAATGATTTTAGTAGCATTTAATTGTTAGCTGTTTGAGTTGTTTTTTATAAAACACTAAAAGCTAAACGTTCTTGTAAAACGCTACCTTAACATTAAAAGTTAAAGGATCTCTTCAGCAAAATTAATTGTTTTGACAGCTATTAATTGTTTTAGTTGCGTTTAGTCGTTAGCTGTTTGAGTAGCTTTTTATAAAATATTAAAAGCTAAACATTTTTATAAAACGCTAACTTAACATTTAAAAATTAGTACAAATGTCATATTACCGAATACTATAAAAAAAATAACATAGTTAAAAAGTTATTGCTGAACACTATCAAAATCAAATTGTTTCATGGATGGATATAAAACTTAATAGTGCAACCAATCATATGAATTAATTTGTGTTTCAAAATAAATGAATAAGATTATTAATTACACCAAAATTCAGGGATTAAAAAGTAATTCGCCCCTAATTATAATGTGTGTATATATATATATATATATATATATATAATCCTGAAAAAAAAAAAACTTACAAAAGCTTAGTTGGCTCTCTACTTTTTTAAGTATTCATATTTTTCTTTTTTAACAAATTTTTGAGCTTTTTTTTTCTTTTTACTATTTTTTTTCTTTATTTTTATAATTTGATTGGCCATTAAAATATATTTTAAAATTTATTCATATTTATATTTAAAGAATTGTATTGATATTGCATCTTTGTTTGAAAATTGAATCTAACAATTTTTTTTTTTGACGAAAGAATCTAACAAATTTAATCATATTTTGCTATGTATCTTTTTATTTGAAAGCTTTTGAATTGCTCCTTTTTTTTTATCTCTCTCTAACCATATATCTACTTATATATTATTTGTATTTGTTATTCTTTTTATTTCATTACTGCAGAATCAGGTGAACTTTTTATTTTTTTTGCTTTTCTCTTGGATTGAGTTTTTATTTTGTTGTTATTTTTCTTGGATTGAGTTTTTTTTAAAATTTTTTTGCTATTTTGTTGCCTTCATACTCTTTGATTACATGTTATTTTGATTATTTTGCCTGCACTTTCAAATTATAGGTTGTTTAGGCAATAAAAAAATATTGCTGGTGACTCGCTAAAATGCAGATTAAAGGTGAATTTGATTCTCATTAAATACAAAATTTTGTATTTTTTTTATCACTTTTCTTGCCTTTCTATTTATCTTTCCAAATAATAACTATGAATTTAGAAAAGAGTTAAGGAATTAAAAATATTAGCTTAAAAAATGTAAATCCATGGCTTTGACTTGTGAAATTATAATCTTTTGTTATTTATGCTATTTAAAAGTTTACTCTACCATTTGCCTGTTTTCTACGTTGCAGAGACAAAAGATTGGACAGCAAAATGATAGAAAGTTAATTCTAAACATTTATTTATTCCTATTTGAATTTGGATTTACAGTTAAAATCCATGGATACATGTAGTGATACAAATACCAAGACTATTAGATAATTTATTTCCTAATTTATTATGAAACAAAATGAATTATGATATAATGCTGTTTTAGATGCTGTTTTAGATCTTAGTTTGAGTTGCACAAGGATGTTGTGTGTTCGTTTATGATATAATGCTGTTTTAGATCTTAGTTTCAAATTTGGCTATTCTTGGCTAACACCAAGTCATGGCTTCTTGAACTCTCCTCTCATTTATCCCCCTATTTTGGGCATTTTCCTTTGCTATTATAGAGTTTAAGATCAAGGGGTATCCGGTTCCCTGGTCGTGACAATGAGAGTTTGGCACGTATCTTTACCCCTCCTCGTACAGTTTCACCACCGGAAGTGGATGCAAATCTTGCTTAGCAGATTCAGCATGATATGCCCGTGGTAAGCTTTACAGCTGAACAAACTAAGGAAGCATTTGATGTGGCAAGAAATAGCATTGAACTTCTCACAATGGTGTTATCCTCTTCACCCAAACAAGATGCTTTACAGGTACTTTTATGTTGCAAGTTGTTGTTTTCTTATTAATTTAATGTAGATATTCTGGCTTGAATTTGTTGTGAATATTTATTCTTGTTTCTCCTGGTCTTTTTTTCTTTAACTTGGTAAAGAAGATCTTGGATCAACTTGCCAAATCAATTCAATTATTTGCTTGCACTGCATTCAGGCCTGAGTTTTCTTTAGATGTTTAATTCATGCTTAAGTTTACTGACTATATGAGCAATATGTTAGTGCCAACTGCCTGATAAATTGGAAATGACAAGTTTTAGTCGATTTTTGATTTATTTGTGACCCAAACCTCTGCAAATCCAGGAATGAGGCCTTTACAGTTTTATAATCTGTAGCCGCTCAGCTTCATCAAAGACACTCTAGTGTCCTTTATAGCTTGATAACTTGGTCTAATAAGGCTTATTCTAGATGCTAGAAGTTTCTTCTTGTCCTTCAATCAGTTCAGTCTTCTCAACATTTATTACCTTTAACACTGAATTAGTGTGCACTCATGTCCTTGCCATGAACTATTATTCAACTTTCTTTTCTAAGGCACCTATTAGTTAGTGTGTGTGTGCATATTATGAAGGGAAAAGGTGACATAGATACCACTCCTTTGGCTATCTATATAGGTGCTTCCGAGTTGGGAGGGATTTGATATTTAATTGTCGGCATTGTTGGTATGTAACAATGATTGGGGTTTGGGCATTAGAAGAAAGCAGTGATTTGTCGTGAGACTACTTCTTGATGTCATCTTGAGGAATTCCCTGGAGTTGATTTGATTAAAATATTTCACTTAAGAGAAAAGGGGTTGTTCATGATACGGATCCATCATCACTCGTCACTGGATCGCAAGGAGGCATGGTGAACGACGAAGGAGATCCATTGGTGCTTCCTATTGGACCGATTACAAGGAGCCGTGCCAAGCGATATGGGGCAGCCATATCATTATTTGTTCAAGCCCAAATAACACAAGAACTTCATGATGTCGCATTCAACAAGTGTTGTGAGGAACTTGAAGGCATTCCTAGGCTTTTAATGTTGTTGGTGGCATATGAAGTTGAAGCACTCCAGTAAATTTGTTTGACTTGCTACAGTGGAGGAAAGCACGCCTGCTACAGTGGAGGAAAGCACGCCTGCTACAGTGCCCGTTTCAATTAGTTTGACTTGCTACAGTAAATTTGACTCGCTACAGTGACATCGACTTAAAGGCTTGGGGTGACTTAGGCGTGTTTTGTGTGTTTTATGCTTTGTTAAACCTAGATTCCTTATTTAGTATAAATAACTTGTCTTCCATGTAAGGACGGAACTTTTGATTTTTGATAAACTTCATTTGTTCAAGCTTTGCTTGTTCTCCTTTGCTTAGAGTGAGAGTGAGAGATTGCTTCCTCTAATTGCATCAAGAATTAAGGTAAACTTATCAACTCTTTGTGGCGTTTATCTTGTTCTTTGCTTGATTATTGGTGTTACCGTTTCCTTGAGCGTTTAATCTCGATTATTGGTGTTTCCGTTTCATTATAAACGAGGGGTGCCATAGAGGCGAACTTACATCTCATTCTTTGATTCGATCCGTATCAGTTCAACTATTTTTTGCTTGTCTTCATGTAGCTTAGAAACTCTGGTATTTGTATTTGTCAGTTTTTTCATTTTTTACATTTTCTGAAGTCTAACAGCTGGCTTGCGTATTTTGTTTGGGCTTGTAGGGAAACATTTATAGGCTGCTAGTATTGCATGATGTATTCATGATATATTCTTTGAGTCTCACAGAGTCTTTAGTAATGGAAGATGATGTATGCATAAGATTTTAATGGAAGATGATTACAAGCCCACTATTCGACCACAAAGGAGGTTGAATCCGGCTGTGCAAGGGGTAGAAGGAGGTTGAATCCGGCTATGCAAGGGGTAGAAAAGAAGGAAGTGATAAAGCTACTTGAAGCAGGTATTATTTATCCAATTTCTGATAGTGCATGGGTGAGTCCAGTTCAGGTAGTTCCTAAGAAAGGGGGATGACTGCTGTGCAAGTAAGTCCTACTCCTTATACTTTGATCTTTTTGTTTCATTCAAGTAAGTCCACTTCTTTTACTTATTTAAGTTACATCCCATTCTACCCCACTCTGGATTTAAATGGCTCGAACCGGGTTCTTGTTCGGCCCAACTCGACTCGACTCTATGCAACGATTCGATTCAGTAGGATGTTACAACTGCAGTAAAAAATGTGAATAATGAATTAATTCCCACTAGGACAGTGACTGGATGGAGAGTATGCATCGACTATAGAAACTTAAATCAACCACTGGGAAGGATCACTTTCCCTTACCTTTTATTATTCAGATGTTACAAAGGCTAGTAGGGAATAGATTTTATTGCTTTTTAGATGGATTATTTGGTTATTTCCAGATCCCTATAGCCCCTACGGATCAAGAAAAAGCAACCTTCACGTGTCCTTATGTCACATTTCCCAATAGGCGCATGCCTTTTGGGTTGTGTTACTTGTGTAATGACATGATTGAGAAATGAATGGAAATTTTTCAAACTTATTCATTGAATGCAACAAATTTCCAAAATTTACGCGAAAATAAAGGAGAGAAAACTTAAATTTTGGCTCTTAGTTGTTTAAACTTGAATAATTTTTCAATTTAAATTCAAAATTAAAAGTCAAAATTTGATTTCTCCAAATTTAAATAAAATTCAGAAAGTAGTGCCCAAATGCAATACATTGCGGCCAAAATGAAAAAGAATTTGGAGCCAAATTTTTTGAGCTTACAATCAAACTCTTCGACTTCTAAACATTGGCCACATGTAAATGGAATTACAGTTGATGATCTGATTCAAGGAAAATCTATTTACCTCTCGAAAACATCCATATAGGTCATACAATATCCAAAAATGACCATTACTTTGCATCCTCTAGACTTGAATCCTGTACATAATAAAGCAGAAATGGCTATGGTTGTCTACAATATGAGTGATCCCCTAAAATTCGAGTTTTAGGGTGAGTTTGAAGGCACAATTTTTTTAAAAAGTGCACTCTAGCAAAATGTGTGACTACTTTACATTTTGAAAAGTGTACAACTAATAATAATAAGGCAACATTGTGGTTTACGAAAGAGTATAACCATTATAAGAAATTGAAAAAGTTCACAACTAAGAATGACAAGGCCACAGAATGGCTTATAAAAGTGCACAACTAATAATTAAAAAGCGATAAAGTGGCTTACAGAAGTTCAAAACTATTAACTACCATAGAGAAAAAAAAAACAATTGAACAGGTGCACAAGTACTAAAAATATAGCCACAAAATAGCTTACAGAAGTGCACAATTATTAATTAAAAGACCACAAAGTAGCTTACAAAAGGTTAGAACCGTTAACTAAAAAAAAAAAAAACTATTGTAAAAGTGCACAACTAATAATTAAATGGCATAAAGTAGCTTACAGAAGTTCAGAATCGTTAACTAAAAAACCATTGAAAAAGTGTACAAGTACAAAAAACATGGCCACAAAATGACTTACAAAAGTGTACAACTAATAATTAAAAGGCCACAAAGTGGCTTACAGAAGTTTAGAACCGTTAACTACACAGAAAAAAATCATTGAAAAAGTGCAGAAGTACTAAAAATATGGACACAAAATGGCTTATAGAAGTGGCACAATTAATAATTAAAAGGCTATAAAATAGCTTACAAAAGTTTACAACCGTTAACTAACATAGAGAAACCAAAAACTATTGAAAAGTGCACAAATACTAAAAACAAAAGGACACAAAGTGACTTACAAAAAAATAAAAAATAATCAGAAAGTGCAGAATTACTACCAATAAATCCACATTAACCTATTTATTATCATCATTCTTACCTAGATCAACATTAATAGCATCAAGTATGCCCTCCATAATTTTTCTTACTGGGTCATCTATCTCATCACTTGCAAAAAGATCTTGAAAGTTAACAAATTTCCATTTTGTTTATGGTTCTTGTGTAGGAGGTTGGGTCACATCTGAGTCTACGAGTACTTGATGATCACTACCTTCAAGTGCATCTTTACTTTTTTGACAACTTTTTTCTTCGGTAGATGTTTCAAAAATCTCAAAATACTGACCCATTTCTTGGTGAAAGTGCCTCAAATCAGCAACAAAAGACTAAAACTCTTCAATTTGTGCACTATTTTTTTTTATTTGCTCAATGTTTTTATCTATCTTTTCCACCAATGTGGCTAAAAGAGTAGTAATTGGACCCAATTTTTTTAGAATCTCAATATTATTGTCTCCAACTGAAGACACTCTTTCAGCTCTTCTTGGAAGAGTAGCTGGCTCCTTTAGTATACGATTTTCATCTTTGGATCCCACTCTAAGACATACCTCTTAATTATTGTTAGATAATACCTCCGCATTTAAATTTGTCAGGTAAACAAAAACTTAAGAGGCTGTGTTTTATACCATTCTATTTACCTTTTATATTTATTTTCCTCAAAAAGAAAATGTAGAAAATTTTTATTTGAAGGCTTTGTTTTGTTTTTCTTTTTCACGTTTCTCATAATCATATTTAAATAAATTTATCTATTAGTAGGGTGCATTATTACATCGCTTAACCTCCTAAAATTAACCCCTATAATATCTTAAATAAAATAAAATACGCAACAGGTTGCAACCATGGAATCCGCTCCTACAAAGTTGCAGCAATGTAACCTCAAATAGGCAGCCTTGTGCCACTCGTAGGTGCGCTAATTATATTAGGTATTAACAAACTAACATAAAAATAAAATTGTAATTATATTATATAAATTTTCTCAATTACATTATTAAATATAATAATAAAATCTTAATTTATTCTATTTCATTAATTATATTTTTTATTATATTATATATTTAATTACATTATATTGCATTATCTCTAACTAAACACGGTATAACCTAAAAACTTACTTATCATTATGTTGTGTTGTTTGAGTCAATAGTGAAGTCGTGTCGTTTTTGTACTCAAGTGATAATAGAGTTTCAATGAGACAATAGGTATACCTGACAATAATTTATAAACATACCTGGCCACCTGGCTGGGGCTAAAGGTTGTTTTAATTTATTTATGCGCACGTGCAATAAAAAAGAGATCATGAGTTATTTCATGTCCTGCTTGCGCTAAAGAAACTAACTACCCTTCAAAGCATCAGTTAATCAGTAAATAACAATTAATTTAATAATAATAAACTTCAGAAAAAGTACTAAATTAAAACTTGCATAGCAGTGATAAACTCATTGAAGCCAAGATATCCGGCTCGGCCTGCTTTCTTATATTATATGGATATTAACCTATTATGTTAGGTCTCACGCTTTCAATCAGAATTTATTTTTCATATCAAGCAACAACGGCTTATTTAAGAGGTATTAAATAACAGGTAGAATAATTTGATTGATTATTGATAATAATGAGCTTATTTATCCTATTGTTACTGAATTATTATCACGTTGTCATACCTAAAATCCAATTTATCATCGGCACTATTAAATTTCACTAGAAAAAATTCATAAGAATATGGGTACTTTTGTATACAAATTAAGTTGTCGGCAAGGCCACCAGCCTGACAAGACATGGAACCAATGCAATAAAATCGGCCGGACATAGTGTTGACCTAGATAACTGGTGAAGCAGACTAGAAATAGAGGTTTAGGGTTTACTACTAACTACAAAATCTATATATATATAACTGTGAATAAAAGAAATATGAAAAATATAACTACAAAAATTATAATTACACTCCGATTCATATAAGATTCTCTTAAAAATATGAAAAATAACTGTGAATAAAAGAAATTGCTATTATAAATTATTATAAATCAAATTAATAAGATAAGGGTCATTTGGAAAAAAAAAAAAAAAAGATAAGGGAAGTTAACATTATTGAAGATGATAGGTGCTATTTTTATAGTATTTTTAATATAGTTCTTATTAGGAATTTTAGTAATTTTAATTACTTTAATTAATTTTTATTTAGTTTTATCTATGTTTTTGTTCAAAGTTTCATTGAATCATAATCCACTTAATTTTAAAGAAATTTACAGAATTTTGACACAGAAAAGAGCAAATTAAAGCAAAACATTCAAGCCCTAGCAGGCCCTGCCTGTGCACATTAGCACGCCCGTGCCTAAGAAGACCTCAGGGGGTGCTTAAGCTATGATGCATTTCATCCTGGAAAGTCAAAGCCTATCATGCCCTACCCGTGCTATGGGGCATGCATGTGCCGTAGAATTTTCTCTGGACGTATTGCGCAGCACGGCCCGTGCTGAACCAACCAAGGAACTCAGGCTCTGGCACGCCCAGACAGTGCAAAACAGCACGCCCATGCTACAAATTTGATTATGTCCTAAATTGAGAACGCCAGCCAGTTTCTATAACTTACATGGGCCCACCTCTGATTTTTTCTTATGTGCAAAACAAGTTCTAATCCTATTTAGGAAGATGGAAAAAGTCCTAATTGAGAAGAAATCTAAAGCCTAAATAGTTTCATATCTCCAAAAAGATCTCTTACTTAATAAGGAGTCTATTTCCTAAACAGAGTCAAATTTTCTCCCAAGAAGTCTATATAAAGAGAGGGGCCATTTATTATAGAGGCATCTCTGGTCTTTGACAATTTCTGTTCGACTGTTTCTTTTCCCTCTCAAAGACTTCAAGCATTCAAGATTCGTGCAAAAATTCAAGGAAGCCGTCTCGTTATATGTTGCCTAGTTTTTATTTCTAAACTCTTAATCTTGTTTTACTTTTCATTATTCACACTTATTATGAAATTTTGTTCAAGTATTATTGGGTTTTATTTAATTACTATGTCGAACTAAATCTTCATACTAGGGATTTGATGTAGCTTGAATTCTTTTCCAATTTATAATATTAGATTTGTTTTTCTTTGTTCAAAGTATAATTTATTATTGAACTTAATGCTTTGAGGCAGAATTTTTCCCCTGGATTGATTTATTTCATTAATCACTATCGGAAAAAGAGTTTTTCATATGAAAAAGGTAACAAATTACATGAGAATAATAACTTGATGTCGAAACTATATGATTTGACTCACGAGGGGTTTTCATAAGTTAATAATCTTAAGTTATGAATTCGCAAAACAAACCACAAAACTGAAATAAAACTAGAACTATATAGTTCTGTGTGGGTCACATTTGGGGGTTTCCAGTATTTGTTTATATGCGCATATATTCATTTCTTTAATATACTGGGTAAATAATATTACCACTGTAACCAAAGTAGTTTTCATTATTAATTCAGATCATCCTCTCAATTCTTTTCTTTTATCTAGCAATAAAAATAATTTATTATTATTTTTAATTATAGTTGTATATAAATATTGATTTGAGATTGAGGACAGAGGTTGAAGATTGAGTAATGATTTGATTTTCTTTTTGGGCACCTATTAGGATTTTAAAAATCAGCATTTATAAATTAGAAACTAAAGAAGTGGGTCTAAAGATTGGGTTGAATTTTGTTTTGAGACCACTTCATTACAAGTAGTTTGTAGATACAAATTAACCATTTATATTTATTTTAATCTAAACAAAACTCATACTTTGATATTATATAGATAAAAAAATAAATATATAAAGAAAATGATCAACTTACAATGCACGTTGTAAAAAAAAAAAAACTAGTTTAAAAGAAGATTGAAATACCCTTTGTGAATAACAAATGTATGAGCAACAAGTATTCAAACATCATATAATATAGTCCGCCACAATTTATCATTCAGCAATCCGAACATCAACACTATTTTATATAATAAAATCACATTTCAAAATAAATATAACCCATCAATATTTTTATCTTAAAAACATGAAATGTAAAGAGGTGATAGGTTTATTTTTTATAATTTTTATAATATAATTTTTATTATAATTTCTACTTGTCCGTCACAAAAAAATAGTCTCACTCTTTTTTCATACAAATTAAGAATGAATAGTTAAATTAGTTTAAATATATCAGTTATCCTTCTTTTTCATTTATACCCTTATATTAAAATTTTTTTGATTAATGTTTATAGAGTTTTTCAGTAAAAAAAATTAATATCTCCGCACATGTTTCAATTAATTTATATTATTTTATATTTATATTTTGACTGAATATTTTGTAAGTCTACTTATATTAATTGTTGGCAGAATATAAGAAAGTTAACAAAAACCTATTTCCGAAATAGAAATGACACTATTATTTTGGGGCATTCATTATAAAAAGTGAGATTATTTTTTTAGAACTGAGGGAGTAGTATTTTATTTATTTTAGATAGTCTTTATTTAGTTTTATTTATATTTTATTTAATTATTAATTTTTGCTTCCTTTATTATTTTGATTTCGTTCTAGAAGGTTTTTATAGAGAATTAGAAATTTGCTAAATATCAAGTTAAAAAAAAGGGAACCGCAAAGATAATTACCTAATTTGAGTTCTAATTCTAATTGGTCAATTGGACTCTTAATTTCAGAAGAAATACAAGACTTAATCGTTTTCTTTTGTGATTAGATTTCTTCCTCTGCAAATTAAGTGGTTTTCCTAATTAGACTTAAAAAAGCTTTAATAAGTTTATATAAGGAGAGATCTCTGCCGTATCTAAACAATTTTAATACACGGCTTGGGCATGCTACGCTCTGAGTCTCTATGTTAATTTCTCTTCAATCCCGCACTGGGGTGTTGAGTTGAACGCCTAAGACGTGCCAGCCTTTGAGAGTTTTATTTCACTTTGCTCTTTTCTATATCAAAATCCTATAAAATTTCTTAAAATCAAGTGAAATATGATTCAATGAAACTTTGAAAAAAAACATAAATAAATTAAATAGAAACTAATTAAAATAATTAAAAATACTAAAAATCCTAATAAAAACTATATTAAAAATACACTAATCAATTTGTTTTCTAAAGACGGTACACTCTATCAGCGTATATTTGGTTGGCCATTTTAATTGTAAGCAGAAATAATGTTAATCTTGCACTAATGCCGATTAGGTTCCTTCTAATAAATGAATGGATCAAGTCATAAACAATTAGCAAGTCACTGTGTCACACAAGATTACAGAATCCAAATAATTGGTGAGAGAAATACTTAATTATTAAAATCTCATCGAACATAAAGCAATAATGGATATTGATATTGATAGGTTAAAGCATGGCCAAACATGTTACAAATACTGATTGATAGATTAAAGCATGGCCAAATATAAAAACATGAAATGTAAGGAGGAATTTTTTTTATTATTATTAATTATATATATATATATATATATATATATATATATAAACACACAGAGCCGGCATTTTTGTTCAACTTAGAATAAAATACTTGATGTGTTGTTTAACGGCCGTCGGGTAAAGAATTAAGTTGTACCAAGTAGACAACTTTAACAAAGTATCAAATGATGTTTGGATGCAAGTGATTCAAGTGATAGATAATGATTGTTGTTATACTTGTATAAGATTTTTTTTTCTTTTGAAAAAGGAAAATATATTTTCATAAATGTATAGCAACCAATACTGAAAATTCAAAATTTTACGGTTTGCAAGACAAATACATGTGACAGAAGATTGCAGAATCCAAATAATTTTTGAAAGAAATACTTATCAGGATCTCATCAAACAAAAAGAAAAAGGTTGGATATCCACAACCACTACATATAATTTTACTTTTTTTAATCGGCAAAATAAATTTATTTTATTATTTTAAATTCAGAAAAATTTAGCTTATTCAAAAAATTATACTCAGCCACAAACACTTCTCATTTACACTCATACTAGCTTGCTCTAAATGAAAAAAATCTGAAAAATCTCAACATACATATAAAAATAAAAACTTTAGATAAGATGATAATTTCTGTAGCTATGAATTAGCCTAAACAAAACATAGAAATTATAGCAAAAGCAAGAATATCCACTGCACTACCCTTCTCCTCAACCTTAACATTGTCTTCTGTTGGTAAGTGCACTTACTCTTGTCCCGCAAATAATAGAAAGCTGATGGCGAGTGATAATTATAATTTATTGTGTCATCCTTTCCCAAATTGCTGACACTGATTGTGCTATGTGTCCATTTTTATGAAGAAGAAAAAGCTTTGTCTTGCATCTTACGAATAATGGTTTCTTGGCTTCTTGTGCTTGTGTGATTGTGGTCATGAAAGTAAGATCGCAGAAACTTACTAAAACGTGGAGAAAAATGCCAAATATATAAATTAATCCCTATATTTTAGGGATATACTGTTAGATTCTAAACTTTGTGATAAATCTATTATATTCTTAAAATTACAAATTTTAATAATATTTTATTCCTTTTAATATTAGTTATATTAATTTTTTTTAATGTTTTTGGTATTTACGTGCAAAATGTTTACTTAATGTGTTATTAGCATAATTTTTGAAACAATAATTTTCATATATTTTAACTATCTAGTAAATTTTAATCAATTCAATTTTACGAATTCGATTTTTCAATAAAATAATTTTTAAAAGCTGAAATATTGTATGGATATAATTTTATAAATTAAAGTATCAAATATATCAAAATCTATATATCTATATAATATAGAAAAGAAAATCAGTTTCCATTATATAGAAGCCAAGTGTAAGCCTATAAGATTGCCACGTGTGAAAAAGAACAGTAGGGACCAACAAGTTTTATCAATTATTCAAAATTAAAAAAATAAAAAATAAGAACAGTAAGGACCTTTAACTTGTTTATGATATCAAGCGGATTACACGGGTTGTATATGGGTCAACACGAACTACTTAACTTGTTTATAATATTAGTTGGGTTAAATTTATCGTGTTCCTATCACTTGCCTAATTTTCGTATCGTGTTCATGTTGATAAATTTAAAATAATATTAAATTGATAGTATTTATGTTGACCGTAATTATGTTGCGTGTTAGGTGAATTGGTGTCGAACCTGACAAACCAACCCATTTTGACACCCCTAGATTATACCATGCATAGTTTTTTTTATTGCATACTTTGGTAAAAAGCTTCGCAGGATACTTAAGAAAACACATCTTAGCATTTTAACTTTCTTTTAACATATCTCAATGAGATACAATTTTGTAATACATTTCATGATTATTTTATTATACAATTTTATTATTTTTGAATGATTTTATAAAAAATTATTTTTTCATCTAATATTGCTCCCACGTTACGTAAGTTCTAACACTGGCAAAAATTAAAAGTGCTACCATATTTTGTACATATAAATACAGAGATAAATTTATACATTGTGCTGCATAAAAATAATTATGGAACCTATCTAAAACCCTATCAAAAATATGGATGGAGGACAACCTTTTATCAACGCATGAGTCGGGATAAATTTAACAATTTACTTAGTTTTACCTAAATTTACAAAAAATATATATATTTTTTACAAAAAGATTAGAAAATTTTACAAAATATTAGTAATCAGAACTATTATTCTATAAACAACTCTTTAATAAAAAAAAAAGAAGCATTTTTTACAAGATCTTTGATAATATTACAAAATATTGATAATATGAACTCTTATTTTGTGAATAATCCTTTTACAAAAAATAACTACTTTTAACAAAAATATAGGCAATTGGAGCTATTATTCTCTAATCTAATAATTTTTAAAAAAATAGAAAACATTGGAAAATGTGAACAACCAAAGTCCATAGCTTTTGTTTAAAAAAAATAACCACTTTTATAATGTTTAGGACTTATTATAAAATATTGGTACTGAAACTATTATTTAGTAATTTGGCAATTTCATAAGAAAGAACCATGTTTTACAGAATTGTTAAAAAACATTACAAATTATAGATAAATGCATCAATTATTTTATAAATTCAACTAACCTAAAACCACAACTGATCGTAAAAAACCTTTTATCATGTTGTGACTAACCAATCATATTGAAAACAAGAAATGCATTCAGTCTGCAACACCATTACATACACTTTCTGTTCTTTTTTGGAGTTATGTTTCGTGTCTTGTTAAAAATTAATTCGATTGTTTCAAATAAAGTATTTAGGCAACTTATTTTTAAGTCTTGAATTAAAATATATATTAATATATATTTCAAATATTTTGATGAGGAAACAAATTATTTGTTCAAAAATTTTTAAGCAAAGATATTTAATAACTGTTTGGCCGAAAGACTGATTTATTACGAGCACATGAAATAGAAGTACATAAAGACACAGTTTATTTGCTCATAGCATTGAGATTCACACACACACACTCCAGTGGAGATAGTGGATCAGTCAAAGCCATGCTTATTAACATTACTTAAAAGGATAACACAAACACATACTTTCAGTCTTCATCCAGAAGCGGTAAAGGACTTAATTAAACCACGAGTTCCAAACTTGTGCAACAGGTGGATAAAATGAGCTGATATGCACCCCAGCATGACGGTGTTGCATGGACATAATACCCAACATTCCAAGCACCGACTGGATTGGAGACACAGCCATCGCTTAATATTAGAGAGCTTTTGAAATATGAAGACGAAAGAATGTAAAGAGTAGTGTGGTACTTCAAGTGTTGCTTAAGTGGGTTTTTATAGACATGCACCCACTCGCAATCTAAAGCTGGGGACGCATTTCAAATTTTTGGGGGACACATTTTAAATTTACAATCGTTCACTTATGGGCGGGACACATTCGTAATAATATATAAGAACTTATATATACCTGTTTTGTAGACTCCACTTATACATTAATTAGACTGTTTAAAACAAATAAATCATGGTTGTAGAATTCATTTATAAATTTATTCCAAGTAGAACTCATTTGCAAATGAATTTGTCATATTTGGTATGCTACAATTTAAAATAAAGAATTCAATTGAATTCCACAAAGTTATGTTTGAAATAAATTAGTTTTTATTTCTTATAACACTCTTGACATAATAATTTAATAAAAATAAATAACAAACACTAATTAAATTTATTATGAACAATATAATAACTTGTCATTTTTTATTAGAATATAAATAATAAACTTCATATAAATAAGTACACTAATATTTCATCATATTTAATTGATGTTGTTGATTTAAGTAATTAATTTCAAAACTAAAAAAAATATTAAGAATATTACTATCATTTTTAATTGCATTTGAAAATAATTGTTGTACTCAGTTTTTATAGTTTGGAATTTTTCAAAGAAAATAAATAAAAAGGAAAAAAAAAGTAAAAATAGCTGAGTTTATAGTTGAGGGTAATTTTATCAATAAAATTTTCAATAGTTAATTTTTTGGAATTTGTATACAAATTCTATCAATTTTAGTAGAGTTTGAGTTAGGCATATCCAATTCCATAGAATTCAAATCAGTATTTTTTTTCATTCCTAACACAAAATTTTGGATTTCTAAACAAATTTCACAAAATTTTATGGAATTCGTTTATTCCACATATGTTTTAAATAAATCGAAAATAATTTTTTTTAATATAGGTATCTTTAATCATTCACTAGAAAAATATAAAATAATAATAATTTTTAAAAAAAAATTTTTAATTTGATATATAGGTTGTCCTATACACCAAGTAGGCAAATCTCATCCATGAGTTACATTTTGATGCCATTTTTCTTTATTTACCCTTAATTTCTATAGACAGATATTTATATAATTATTGACTATGTACATCTAATAATTATAATTAGTGCATTTATATAGACAGGTACTTATATAATTATTGACTATGCACATCTAATAATTATAATTAGTGCAAATAAACGTAAAATCTCCTTTGATAGTGAAAAATAAAAAGAAAAATAATTTTTCAAAATTACAGTTAGAGATTGTTTTAGTGGACTAATTCATCTTAAATAATAATTAAAAAATTGATGCATCTCATAAGAATATGAGCACATATGCATTTTACTTTTGTATAAAAATTAAGTAATAGGCTAAATAATCAGTTAAAGTCATCAAACAATTAGTTTAAAATATTTAAATTTATACTATTTTTTTAAGTAAATAAATCATTTTCATTTACAGGAAGCCATATATATATAAATCATTTTCATTTACGAATTTTGATAATATCTTATTCCCTTCGACACGTAGTAATATTAATTTTTGGATGTTTTTGGTATTTATGTGTAAAATTTTTACTTGATGTGTGGTTAACATAATCTTTAAAACAATAATTTTCACATGTTTTAACTATCTAGTAAATGTTTAATAAATTCAACTTTACAAATTCGATTTTGCAATAGAATAATTTTCACAAACTGAAGCAGTTTATTAGTACAATTTTATAAATTGATGTATTTAATATTTCAAAATAAAAATTAAAAATGCTATAATATTTTTTACTTAAAAATACAGAGATAAATTTATGCATTATGATGTAGAAAATAATTATGGAACCCAATCCAAACTATCACCACCAACTTCTTCGGCCGCCATCTTTTCTCAAAAGAAACAGTGACCCTTCTTATAAATGTTTTAATTTTTTAATAACATTCTACCCCTCTTAATATTAGTAGTGATAGTTTTTTTTTTTTTTTCTCTTGTGTGTGTGTTTTTTGTATTTACAAGTAAATATTTACTTGATGTGGTTAATATAATTTTTGCAACAATAATTTTTATATCTTTTAATTATTTAATAAGAATTTAATCAATCAAATTTTATATATTAGAGTTTTTAATAGAATAATTTTTACAAATTAAAGTATTTAATTAATATAATTTTTATAAATTAAAGTGTTTAATAAATTTAAGTAAAAATTTTTATAAATAATTTACGCATTGGACCCACGAGAAAAACAATTATTGAACCCTAGCCAATGGAATCCTTTCCAAAGCCCTATCTAAATTATGGTGCCTTATCCTCATAAAGTTATATAAATTATTATTATTATTTTCTCTATTCATATAAAGCTAATGTCATTTATTTATCTAAAATATATAAACATTAGTTTTATTATCTCTATTAAAATACTATGTACGCTTTTTTTTTATCTCTTCTCTATTTAGTATTATTTTTATATTTTATTATTTTCTCTATCCGTATAAATTTAATATCATTTAGTATTATTTATTTATTATAATACTTAGATATTATATTTTTATTCAATTGACTGTATACATAATAAATCAATAGTTAATTTAACTTTGAATTTAAAAATTTAATAACATTTTTAATTGTTTTGTCTTAGATTTTATATTTTAAATTTTTATTATTAACTAAAATATTCAATTTGTGCACTATTTTTCTGTGTTTGCTCAATATTTTTATCTATCTTTTCCACCAATGTGGCCAAAAGAGTAGTAATTGGATCCAATTTTTTCAGAATATCAACATTATTATCTGCAATTAAAGACACTCTTCCAGCTCTTCTTGGAAGAGTAACTAGCTCATTTAGTGTACGATTTTCTTCTTCTCTGCTCAAAGACATATAAATAAGGGTTAACTTTTGTGTTTATGTGACCTAAGTTTATAAAAACGATTGCTGTTACTGTAAAACAGAATAAAAAAAATAAATTGATAACTTGTCATTTGCAACATGCGTGTATTAAATGCTGAAAATATTTATGTCTGCTACTTTCGTTAATAGTTAAGCTTCATTCTTAAAAAAATATATATAATTCAAAAGCTTTCTAATCTTTTTAACTTGACTTGTATTTCAAAATTACTGTTTAGAGTTTCTCTATATAAAAAATACACCGAAAAGAAAATTTATAAAAAAAAAAAGGGACAGATTAATAATTAATCGATTCTTGGTACAGTTATCCACCTTTAACATAAAAAGTTGATGCACCTCATAAGAATATGAGTACTTTTGTATACAAGTTAAGTTGTCGGCAAGGCCACAAGCCTGATAAGACATGGAACCAATCCAATAAAATTGCCCGCACACAGTATTTGGAGTTTAAGTTTAGGGTTTACTAATAACTACAAAATCTATATATATAACTGTGAATAAAAGAAATTGCAATTATAAATTATTATAAATCAAATTAATAAGATAAGGGTCATTCGGAAAAAAAAAAAACAAAAAACAAAAAAAGATAAGGGAAGTTAACATTGTTGAAGAGATAAGGCTATGGCAATGCCCTGCTAATAATCACATGTCCGACATTATTGTGCATTGTGTATCAAAAAAAAAAATTTTTTTTCATAACTTAAACTTTAAACTTTGTGTAATAATATGATTTAAATTATTTGTCTGGGCCCCAGTAATTTTTTTTATTATATAATTTATTGATATGATTTTTTTTAATTCCAATTATGACCAGAAAAATAACTACCACAATTAAATATAACAATAGTTCAAAATTAATTGTCAGCTATACCAATTATTTGTTTTTACCATATGCTCTCATTAAATTAATAGTAATGCAAAGCAAAGTTACAAACTATTGAAAATAATTTTTTCTATTTAACATCAGAAATCTTTCCCAGTAAAAGAAATTATTACAGTTTAAACTCGTAACTTTTAGTCATAATACAAAATTAAATTATTTATCCTAGGGCACCAATAATTTTATTTTTTTTATTAAAATGCAAAAAGAAATTATAGTATATCCATATGAAATTAAATTATTAATATCATTTATTTATTAATTTATAGCCAAATTAGAAGACTTGAGTATTTTGAATATCATCTACCTTAAATATATTACTCCTGTAAATCATACATATGTTGATAACGGTGTCACTACCTTAAACTTCAAGATACAAACATTATCTGCAAAATAAAAAAAAATAATAATTAAAAACATATATAAAGGTTATTACTTATGACCTCTCAAAACTATGATATCCCCATATTAGATGTCCCTGAAATCTAAAACAACAAAAAAATAATAAAGAAATATGATAAAACTATAATAAAGAAATAACAAAAAAAAAAAAGAAGATAAAACAGTGATGATCTTTAAAAAAAAATAAAAATTTATTAATTGGTTTGGTATATGAAAAGGTGTAGGTGTGTCTTATACTACAAATTAAGTACAAATTCTTGTTCAGGTGTAGGTATGTCTTCAGTGACAAGGAGCCAGGATTTTTTGCAGGGGAGTGAAAATTTATTTGTGATTTCATACTGTGTAGAAACTAAGAAATTAAACTTGATTAAAAAGTATATGAAAATAATATAATTATGAAAAATAATATAATGATATAATTACACAAACAAATTTTTTTAATGAAAATAGTATAATAGCAAAAAATAATAAATATATATTTAATATAGATAACAACTTTCAATATGAAGAAACAATAACTTTCTAAAATCTATATATTAGAAATTACAATGAAAATAACAACTAGCGTTTAAAATTTTAAATATATTATTGTAATTTTAAAATTTCAATCAACTTAATTTTATATTATTTTTTAAAATATTAAAATAAATCACGAATTATAATAATAAATTTATATCTTTCACATGTGTTTATTCAATAGATTTAGAAGTCTAAAATTTTTTTAGCCGGTGAATTTTAACTAAATAATCAATAATAACAATTAAATATAAATTTATAATACTGTTGTATCTTTTAATATTTATATGAATTTTTTGTGTATTCATAGAATGAAAACAGATTCAAAAATAAAATTTTAGAAAAATGTAAAATTAAATTAATTAAATTAAAGTTAATGCTATGAATCATTCAGCTGCAATAAAAAGTAATTCATAAGAACTGTGAAAAGTATGTATATAAACTAAGTAAAATAACTAGTTAAAACTATATAATTCATAAGTAAAAAGTAAATTACAAAAAAATATCATAAATCACAAAATTAAAAGTAAATATAATTGCAAAACTCATATAATTTAGAGCCATATATCTATGAACCAGTTATACACGAGTTGATGCGCGAGTCGTTCAATTTTGCATTTTTTAATTGATTTAGATAAGTAATTTTAAAAAATTAATTTGATTTATATGTTTGTTGCTTTTAACTTGAATAATTTACTTGTGTATTTTGATTAAACAATGAAAGGTAAAATTATATATTTTATATTTTTCTTATTTATTTTCTAATTTTTTTAAAACGGAAAATACTACTTGTATTAGCTTGAATCATAAAGTTGTAACAAAGGTTCAAGAACTGCATCTCAAACATGAAATTGGTCAAAATAAATTGAAACTCTAGCAAGTAAATGAGTTCTCTCGTTCGCTTAACGTCTGATCCACTTGACTTTAACATCATATTTTACTTACAGACTAGTTGAATTTTATAATTTATTTACAGAGTTAAGATAAATAAGTATTTATATATACATAAGTGCATGTTTTTAATTTTGTCAATCAACAATACTTTGTATTTATTTTTTATTGTTAATTCTGACTTTTGTCGAGAATTTGATTGGGTGTAGTCAAGTCAATTCTGAAAGTGAAGAAACCGACTTGGCAGATCTTGGAGTTGCTGATAGTGTAAACTGCTCGTGGAGGATCTATCAAAAGGTGGCGGCCAAGAAACCACCGCATTTCTAATTTATTTCTGAAGTATTTTGTTGCATTAGTTAGTATAAATGTTGGCTGTTCAATCTGTCGTTTGGATTATTTTCTGAGTAATTGAATTAGAAATAAAGCTGACTATTTTATTTCTCATGGATAAACCTAGTTAAATTAATGATTTTTAAAATAAAAATGTAAATTAAAATGCTTGCTTGAACAAAATGTTCTTAATAATTTTCTCAAATTCTTCCATACCATTTGTTTTGCTTTGGCTGATGCAAAACAATCACCTTATTGGTAGAAAACGCAAATTTAATAGAAAAATAAGGATATTTTGTATCCTTTCGTAAGTCTTTTAACGAAAAAAATTGAAAATATTGACCAAATGAAAAAATAATTAGAAAATATGAGGACAAAGTAAAATATTTTTAAAAACATAAAAATAGAGTAGTTAATTTTGGTCATAATACAGGAGACATTTATAATTTTCCATTTGCTTTATTTATGCACATGAGAAATAAAAAGCAATCTTCTCAAAAAAATAAAATAAAATAAAAAGCAATGGTTTATATTTTTTTAAGAAAGGAGAAATATTTATTCGTACTGTCACTAAAGGAGAAAAATAAAAATTTAAATTTTATGAATTCAATTTTATAGAATTAAATATAATTAAATTAAATTTCATAAAAAATATAAGTTTTTCAAATGAATTTTACAAATTGAAATAATTCAAACTTTATAATAAAACTATTTGTTCTCCTAACTTTCTAAAATTATTGTGTAAAGTGTATTTTAGTAATAAAATCAAATAAATTTTTAATTTTTGTATTTAGTCTACATATGAAAACATCATTTATAAATAAATTTAAAATTTATTTATAAATAGAATAATACACTTTATAAATGAGATTACAAATATAGTTTCAATATATTTCACCGTGAACTTTAAGAAGATGTATAATTTCACTCTATTATAATAAATATATATATATATATATATATATATATATATATATATATATATAGAGAGAGAGAGAGAGAGAGAGAGAGAGAGAGAGAGAGAGGGGTTATCACCTTAGTTATGCATCATATAATGAAAAGACTATTTTTTTCGTTGCATTATACATAACCTTAAGCCAAAACGTAATTGTCATTATGTTGTGTTGTTTGAGGCCATAGTGAAGTCATGTCTTTTTTGTATTCAAGTTATAATGGAGTTTCAATGTGACATTATGTTTCACTTAACAATAATTTATAGACATGCCTGGCCACCTCGTTGGGCTAAAGGTTGTTTTTTCTTTATTTATGCACATGTCAAATAAAATGCAATGGTTCATATTTTTTTAAAAAAAGTAGAAATATCTATTCGTACTATCTATCACTTACGTGTGCGATGTATATTGCACGATCGTGGTCCACAAACTACATTCATTGAAGGCAATTATTGCATCATTCTCGACATTCGAATCTATTGTCGTACTCAACTCCTTTTTCTTGTTGTTGTAAGTATCCATGATAGTGCATGATAAGAATTTAACTCGTATGAATTTATTTTATTTTGGCGAGGTAGATAATTATTATTAAAATGTCAAAATATAAGTTCATTTCTGTAAATTTGAGATTGTTATACATAAATTTTAAGGGTAAATTTATGCATTAGAACTGTGTTCAGCAACAGTTTTTTCAAGTAACTTTAGCGTTTTGACCAGTCAAAACTGTAAACATTATTCTTTATAATGTTCGGTAATAAATAGTTTGAACTAACTTTTAGAAATTAAAGGAACGTTTTATAAGAAAAGTTAATCCATGTAACGTTTAGCTTTTAGCGTTTTATGAAAAGTTACTAAACCAGCTAATAGTTAGATGTTATTAAAATAACTAACAGCTACCATAACAACTAATTTACCAAACAAACCTAGGATTATAGTTTTTTTTTTTGTAGCTCTTAACTCTTGTCTGGAATAAATGAATTTCACAGCAAGATTTTGTGAAATTCATTTATAAATCTAAATTTTTATATTTGTTGTGACAAAAATAAAAATTTAAATTTTACAAATTCAATTCGATAGATTTTAATATAACTGAATTAATTTTATAACCAAATTGTAGATTTTACAAACTTAAACAATTCAAGCTTTCTGACAAAACTTTCCATCCTCTCTTCGCTTTCTAAAATTATTATGCCAATGATATCTTAGCAATAAAAGCAAATTAATTTCTAATTTTTTAATTTATTCCAAATATGAAAATTTCATTTAGAAATGAATCTAGAATTCATTTATAAGTGAATTCTATTTGCATTCGTTTATAGAAGGAAGTGTAAGATAATTTTTCTTTTTTTTTTTTTTTTTCCTAAGGTGGCAGAACTTTATTTTAAAGATATGTACATTAAACAAAATGTATATGTTGCAAAAAAAAATAATATAAATTTATAAAATATGTACATGATTTTCATAAATGAAGTACTAAAAAATATTTTAGTACAAATATAGGATTCTTATAAATATTTTAAGCAAATAATTATTTTTATAAAAGTTTACAAATGAGCATTATATCATATTAAATTATTTTACCGAGTTTTAAGTTATAAAGTTTTTGTACTAAATTCCAATACAAAATTTAGAGCTCAGACTAAATTCCAATACAAAATTTAGAGCTCATATTAAGTTCATAAGGAAATTCGCTACAACTTTTATAGAGCAAAAATTACGATTTTATCCTCATATTTTGTCAAAATTAACTAGCGTATTTTCGCAGTTTTAGAAATACATTATTTTGCCCTTGAAGGCTTGTGTCATTCGGTCTAATTTTACTACTTTTACGGTTAAATATACTGTAAAAGACAAAATTGTCCTCATTTTCTACATTTCAACCTCTTCCTCTTCCATCTCAGTCCTTTTAACCCGAAAAAAAAAAAAAAAATGGGGAATTATACACCAAATAATGGCCACCTGAACTAAAAACAACCTTTCAAGTTACAACCCAACAAATAACAAGCTGCCGCTTATAAAACAAAAGGCTTGCTGCTGAGACCCAAAACGACAGCTGTATTCTCCAGACAGCTTGTGGAACACCAATTTTCACGGCGCAGGAGGTGATGGCACGGCGGGGTTACGAGGGTCCAAAAGTGGATTCATGGCCTTGTGGAGTATTTCATGTCCAAACGAAAAGACAAAAGGCGCTGCAAAAAATGCAGGAAGCCTGTGTTGAAAAAGAGAATAATAAGAAAAGGGAAAATTATCATGTTATAAGGTAACTTTGGCATAAAAATTTTACGTCTTATCTTTGACTCTCATGTTTAGGTTTACAAACGGCAAAATTGTTGAAAAATGGATGACAGAGGCCAAATACAGGGAAAGAATAGTATATTTTTAAAAATACAAAAGTAAGTCAATTATTTTAAGCAAAATACAGAGATAAAATCATAATTTTCTCTTTTAAAGATTGAATAATAAAATTTTATAGCTAAAAAAAATAAGTTTTGGATACCTTCTGCCAACCCATAAATTATAAGATGGATAAAATTTGTTGGGAAAATCGCTATTTTTCCCGCCTTTCGGATCGGCTTCAAGCAGGAACAAATGAGAAAATAAAATAATGACTGAGAAATTAAAGAGAACACGATATTTTAACGTGGAAAACTCCCCAAGTGGAGAAAAACCACGACCGTTGTCAAACGACAACCAAGAAAAAATATTCACTATGCGGCAAATTGTTACAACCACAATTACAAAATATTTTTCTACTCGACACCCTCAAAACACCCCAAATATTTTATACTCCAAGGGACTCCAAGAGACTTGCTCTAAATCCCTAATATAAAACACATTCAAGTATTTTTAGTGTGTTTTGGTGTGATTAGAAAGCTAAACATTAGCTTTCTTTTATAACCAAACCTACAACCCTCATAACTCAATCTCACCGATGTGGGATTGAGCAAAAAACATTTTTTATATTTTTTTCTCTTTTGTTTTTAACAACGGCGGCTAACAATCTCCACCTTGAAAATAAAATAAAAAAAAACACAACATTGTCTGTTACCGACAATCATAATTCTTATCGTCAAGAATTATCATACTCCACCATAAAAGAGTATCGCCACTTGGAACCACTTTACCGACTCCAAGAATTTTCCATCGGCCATGTCGGATCCCGCTAATAGTTTATGGTGCAACCCTCCTGTTGACTTTTCCGAGAGTTCATTAGCCATCGACATATTTTTTCCTCCACACACTTTGCATCAACTGTCAACCAATGCCGTGCGCATTTCCGTGGACCAGCTACCAATAATCCGTCCTCTTCCATGGCATCTCTACGGGTAGCAATCATGCCATAAGGACACACATCTCTCAATTACAGAGAGATCACATCATCTCCTTCGCCACAGGAGATCACATTGGCAGCAACAACGTTAGAGCTTCTAGCCGAATCAGCTCCACCGTTCGGGCAATCCTTCCTCACATGTCCAGTTTGACCACAAACCCAGCAGACAACCTTCCTCTTTCCGGAGCTTTTATTCTTTTTCTTGGTACCGACAAATAAAGCTGAATCCTCATATGATTTATTTTTCATTTCATTCAGTCTTCTCTCCTCAGTAAGGAGCTTACTAACCACATCCGCATACACCACTTCCTTACTACCATATTTCAAAACAGGTTTCATGTGCTCATATGTCGAAGGAAGTGACAGGATGAGTCGGAGAGCTTTATCTTCATCTTCGGTTTGCACTCCAAGAGTTTCTAATTCAGAGACGATGCCATTAAGAACACTCAGATGATCTGACAGCTTTGTACCTTCCGCCATTTTCAACGTATGAAATTGCTCCTTCAAATATAACCTATTGGATATATTTTTGCCCTGGTACAATTCTTCCAATTTCTCCCACAACTCCTTTGTCGTGGACAATCCAAGCACATTAGCAAGAACATTTTTTGCTAGACACATGCGAATTTGACTTGCAGCTTTGATATCCAGCTCCTCCCATTCTTCATCGCTAATCTTGGATTTTTCTGAGTCTCCACTGCTACTGTCTTTTCCTGAATTCTTTCCGCTGACTGGTTTACCCTTCAAAACCTTATGCAGTCCAGACTGAATCAACACGTCTTTGACTTGCACTTGCCACAGTGCAAAATTCATTCTCCCGTCAAATTTCTCAATCTCACATCTCATAGCCGACATGCTTACTTGTGCTTATAACAGTGAACCCAATAATTAATGAAGTAAACCGATTCGGCAATACCCAGGAAAGATCACAATGATCTCCTAGACAATATTACCATTCCACGTAAAATCTCAGTTGGACGGAGGGGTCACAAGTGGTCCCACTTAAAATCCGGCCTTCTAGACAGAAGTTACGTGCACGGTATATTATCAGAACTTTCGTATCAGAATAACTTCAATAATTATCGTCAGGACCTTCACCACCGATACTTAAGCACACCAAAGCAAAGCTCCACCCGCTTCAAGACTTCCAAAACTCCACCTGCTTTTAAAATAAAATAATTTCTAACAACAGTATTTCTGATGTGGAAGATCGGACTAAGCCGCAACCACAGAGCATACTTATAATTACAAGAAATTATTTTAACACTAAAAGTTCCGCCTAACAACTAGGCTCTGATACCACTTGTTGGGAAAATCGCTATTTTTCCCGCCCTTCGGATCGGCTTCAAGCAGGAACAAATGAGAAAATAAAATAATGACTGAGAAATTAAAGAGAACACGATATTTTAACGTGGAAAACTCCCCAAGTGGAGAAAAACCACGACCGTTGTCAAACGACAACCAAGAAAAAAATTCACTATGCGGCAAATTGTTACAACCACAATTACAAAATATTTTTCTACTCGACACCCTCAAAACACCCCAAATATTTTATACTCCAAGGGACTCCAAGAGACTTGCTCTAAATCCCTAATATAAAACACATTCAAGTATTTTTAGTGTGTTTTGGTGTGATTAGAAAGCTAAACATTAGCTTTCTTTTATAACCAAACCTACAACCCTCATAACTCAATCTCACCGATGTGGGATTGAGCAAAAAACATTTTTTATATTTTTTTCTCTTTTGTTTTCAACAACGGCGGCTAACAAAATTAACATTGGTACAGAATTAAATAATAGGTTACATTTTGAAAATAAAGACCCTAATTTTTATAAATAGAATAATACACTTTATAGTTTTGAGATTACAAATATAGTTTCAATATAATATTATTTCATAGTGAACTTTAGGAGCAGGTACAATTTCACCTTAATTCTGCACCATATAATGAAAAGAATAATTTTTTCAATAAAAATAAAACAATAATTTTAATTTTTTAATTAATGAAAATTACTTCATTTAAAAATTGAGAAAACGTCAAAGCTATTTGAGGGATATTGAATGGTAGAGGGGAACTCTGTCCACAAACTGCATACAAATTGTTGATAAGAGACCCTACTTATATCATGCAAGGAGATATTTGATGGATGAACCTGTGGAAGCAAATTCACCATTACATTATCACATTCAATTATTAATCCAAACTCCCAAAAGCTGAATTTCCTTTCGCAGAGCCATCAGTATTCAGTTTAATGTAACCCCTTGAGAGGAGGTTTCGTGAAATTAAATTAATAATTTTCTTTAAAATGAAGGTAAATAGTTGCTAACATTTCCCTTGAAGTAATTAATTTTATTTTGTTATTAGAAGGGATTATTATTGATGAATTAATATAATTCATAACACCTCCTGTTATCTATCCGGAGGCCTAATGCATAAATTTATCCATATACTTTACGTAAAAAATATTATATCACTCTCAACTTTTACTTTAACCTATTGAACACTTCAATTTATAAAATTGTATAAATTAAATACTTCAATTTGCAAAAGTTATTCTATTGAATACTCAAATTTCTAAAATTAAATCAATTAAATACTTATTATATACTACCTCCGTTCTATAATACTTGTCAAATTTGAGAAAATAGTGTATTCCAAAATATTTGTCATATTTGTGGTTTCAAGGAGTAATAAATCCATTTTTTCCATGTTTACCCTTTATATGTGACCAATAATTATTATTTCAATTTAATGGTTTTCTTAGAGAATTAGAATTAAATTAAGGCTAATATAGTCAATTTACCTAATAATTTATTATAACTTAGACAAATTTAATAGTTTTTTTAAGATGCGTGAAATTTCAAATGTGACAAGTATTATGGAACATAGGTAGTAGTTAAAAAATATGAAAACTATTGTTGCAAAGATTACACTGACCACATATTAAGTGAATGTCTTGCACATAAACACCAAAAACACCAAAAAAAAAAAAGTTATTATTAATATAGAAAGTATACAAAATTAGTAAAATTCATAACTTTAGAAACATAATAGGTCATTCGCAAAATTTAGGGTGCTACAAAGATTTTTCCGAATAAAGGCATATTTATGCATTTGGTCTCTATCTAGAACCAAAGATTTATATATACATATATAGTCCAATGCATAAATTCATACCTGTATTTTACCTAAAAAACTTTATGACATTCTCGACTTTTACTTTAATTTATTGAGCACTTCAATATAAAATAAAATTGTATCTATTAAATACTTCAACTTGTAAAAATTATTCTATTGAGTACTCAAACTTTTAAAATTAGATCAATTAAACATTTATTAGATAATTGAAAAATATGAAAATTATTGTCCCAAAAATTATACTAACCACATATTAAGTGAATATCTTGCACATAAATACTAAAAACAAAACTATTGAAAAGTGCTTACAGAAGTTTAGAACCGTTAACTAACACAGAGGAAAAAAAACTATTGAAAAGTGCAACATAAGTACTAAAAACAAAAGATCACAAACTGGCTTACAAAAAAGCAAAAGATGCACAATTTCTACCAATAAAAGTCCACATTAACCTATTTACTATCATCATTCTTACCTAGATCAACATTAATAGCATCAAGTGTGTCCTCCCTGATTTTTCATACTGGGTCATCTATCTCATCACTTGCAAAAGGATCTTGAGAGTTAATAAACTTCCCTTTTGTTCATGGTTCTTGTGTAGGAGGTTAGGTCATATCTAAGTGTACGAGTGCTTCATAATCACTACCTTCGGGTGCATCTTTACTTTTTTGGCAATTTTTTTCTTCAGTAGGTGTTTCAAAAATCTTAGAATCAGTACCCATTTCTTGGTGAAATTGCCTTAAATCAGCAACAAAGGACTACAGCTCTTCAATTTGAGCACCATTTTTCTATGCTTGCTCAATGTTTTTATCTATCTTCTCTACCAATGTGCCCAAAAGAGTATTAATTGGATCCAATTTTTTCAGAATCGCAACCTTATTATCTACAACTGAAGACATTCTTCCTGCTCTTCTTGGAAGAGTAGCTGGCTCCCTTAGTGTACGATTTTCATCTTTGGATCCCACTCCAAGACATACAAATAAGGATTAACTTTGTTATTTATGTGATTAAATTTTTAAAAACGACTACTGTTACTATAAAACAAAATAGAAAAATAAGTTGATAACATGTCCCTTAAAATATGCATGCATTAAATACTGATAATATTTATGTTTGCTATTTTCCTTGATAGTTGAGCTTCAATCTTAAAACACATATACTCCAAAGGCTTTCTAATTTTTTTTAACTTAGCTTATATTCCAAAGTTACTATTTAGAGTAACTTTCTCTATACAAAAAATACACCGAAAAAGGAAATTTTCTCTAAATAAAAATAACGAAGAGAGTAACAATTAATTAATTCTTGGTTCAGTTCTCCACCTTACTGACAAATAACAGGATTGATCAAAAATTAGATTTATATGTTGAAAAAAAAATTCTCTTAATTATTGTTAGATAATACATCTCGCTCTTTAGAGAGAGAACCATGATCGTTATGATAGATTTTAAATATGGGAATACAATTAGATAATATTTTAGTGGACATAATTCATCTTAAATAATGTTGTGGGTGTAACATCCCTTCCCGGTCCACCCATAAACCCGAATAAACCGAGCCGAGACGTTACAAACTGGTTAACTTTATGGTATGACATGCTGAAATCATAATGTATATTGAATATAATAGCATGCTGATGTAGTATACAAAAATAATGTAATTTATATTTACAAAACATGATACTAGTGTCAAAATGAAATGGGTCCAACCGTGTGCCCTGTACATGTCATAAAAAGGATAGACAAAAGATACACATCCAAATGAGTAGCTACCCTGAAGACTGAGTCTTCTACAGATGAACTGCAGCAGTTGCAAGCTAACTCTCTACGGTCCAAACTCAAAACCTGCGAGTTAAACAGGTAACTCGCTGAGCAAATAAAGCTCAGTGGATATCTCAACATATAAAGAAACAATTAAGCACATACATAGATAGAAATAAGCATGTAAATGCATATCGATAATTAAACATATAAGCACATATAGCATGATCCTTTCCTTATACCTTGATTTTCTTTCTTACTGTTTATAATACTGTATGATTCATGAAATGTTATGTCAAGATATCTATATGGCTCCATAAGGTTATAGTGAAACCGAAGTGATAAGAAAAACTGTATGAAACTGGATGAATACTGTATGCTTGGCTGCTATGGCCCATATAATCATATCCACTCAACGGCCTGTAGCCGGAGTATCAAACTGTATGAGGTGCAGATCTGCTATCCTGTGTCGCGACATAGCCTTATCTACATGGTTTCTACCTAACCTCAATGGAGCATAATGTTGGTATGTCAATAATATCACACAACATCATATTCATAGTTCATAACTTCATAATTCATAATGTTTATTTGATTTCACATCATTTGCATGCTGGCATGTTGTTTTGATACATGTTCTCATGTTGTATTTGATGTTAAGATGATTGGAGGCATATAAGTGAAGCAAAGGAATACAATTGCATTGAAAATGAAGTCCAAAAATGCATGAAAACACAAGTCGCGAGCGCGTACTTGAAAGTCGCGAGCGCGTAAAGCACCAAATGAGAGACAGTAAGTTATCGGGCACAAGTCGCGAGCGCGTAGAGTGCAAAATGAGAGACAGTGAGTTCCCAGGCCAAATTCGCGAGCGCGCGATGAAGGTCGCGAGCGTTTACAGGCCAAGGGCAAAGTACGCGAGCGCGCACTTGAAAGTCGCGAGCGTGAGAAGTGCCAAATGAGAGTCAGAGAGTTTGCGAGCACAAGTCGCGAGCGCGCACTTGAAAGTCGCAAGCGCGAGATGTGCCAAATAAGAGTCAGAGAGTTTTAGGTGAAAGTCGCGAGCGCGCATTAGAAAATCGCGAGCGCGAGAAGGCAACGCGAGCTCGTCATGCGATTCGCGCGCGCGCTTCGCGTTTTCCAGCCTGCACAGTCTGTACTCTTTTGGTCATATCTCTCAATATACAACTCCGATTTGGATGATTCAAAAACCCATGTAAAGCTAACACATAGAGGAACAAATAACTCTTCTATAACACTTCCTAATTCCATCATTAAATGGGGTCAAAATCAAGATGAAGTTACTGGTAAAATTTCCAGCAAGCCCTGTTTCAGCATAAACTCACTATTTACTTCATTTATTCAATACCTCCCCTGTTCTCCCCTGTTTCTCACCATTACCAGTCCTCCCACTCAACATGAAGCAATATTGTCTCATTAGCAACACACCACACAAATTCTCATGCAAAGAAAATGGTAAATGAAAAGAGATATCAAACCTTTACTCCAAAAAGCTTGAGTTCTTCTTTAACTTCTTTTTTCTACACTCTTAGAACTCCCTTCACCTATAAATAAGAATTCTTATGAATTCTAAAATAATAGCACCAAATGATTCAATTATGAACTTCAAGAAGGTTTACTTACTTGGATAGAAGAAAAATTGAAGTTAAGGCTTAACTACCATTAAAATTGAAAGGAAGGTGGAAGAGGAAAGGAAGAAAATGAAGAAGATGAAGATAAAGATGAAAAATGGGAAAGTGAAGTGATAATCACGGGTAGGCCATCAAAAATCAAAGGAGTTTATGTAAAACTTCCTAACTGGTACCTCAATTAGCAAAAGGCTATCACTTAATACCCAAGCTTGATCTTTTCTCTCAATCAAGTAAGTCCACTTATAATCACATTCTACCCCAACCGAGTTTGGTTTGGCCCGACTCAACTCGACTCCATGAAATGACTCGACTCAGTGCTAAGACTCGACTCGGTAGGATGTCACAATTCTCCCCTCCTAAGTAAAAACTTCGTCCCGAAGTTTACCTGTTGTGAACAAATGTGGATACTGTTGTCGCATGGTCTCTTCAGATTCCCACGTTGCTTCTTCTGTCTTATGATTCCTCCAAAGAACTTTTACCAATGCTATTTTCTTGTTCCGCAATTCCTTAGTTTCTCTTGCTAAGATCTGAACTGGTTCTTCTTCATAAGTTAGATCCGGCTGAATTTCAATCTCTTCTGCTGATAACACGTGTGATGGGTCTGATCTGTATCTCCTTAACATGGATACGTGAAAGACATTATGAATTCGATCTAAGGTTGAAGGTAACGCTAGGCGATAGGCTAATGGTCCTACACGTTCAACAATCTCGTATGGACCAATGAACCTAGGGCTAAGCTTACCCTTTCGTCCAAACCTTAGGATCTTTTTCCATGGTGAAACTTTCAGAAATACCTTATCACCGACCGAGTACTCCATATCCTTTCTCTTTAAATCAGCATAAGACTTCTGTCGATCACTTGCTTCTTTCAGCCGTTTTCTGATGATTTCCACTTTCTCTTCTGTTTCTCTAACCAAATCTGGACCCAAAATCTTCTTCTCACTCAGTTCTGTCCAACACACAGGTGTCCTACATGGTCTACCATACAATGCTTCATATGGTGCCATCTTAATGCTTGATTGGTAGCTGTTGTTGTAGGCAAATTCCATGAGAGGTACATATCTGTCCCAACTGCCTTTAAATTCTATAACACATGATCTCATCATGTCTTCCAGGATCTGAATTACTCTCTCTGATTGGCCATCTGTCTGAGGATGAAATGCAGTACTGAAATGCAATCTCGTCCCTAATGCTTCCTGCAGTTTACCCCAAAACTTCGATGTAAACCTTGGATCACGATCCAATATAATGGATGATGGAACTCCATGTAGTCGAACTATTTCTCTAACATAAATGTCTGCTAACTTGTCCAGAGAATAGTCCATCCGAACTGGTAGAAAGTGTGCGGACTTAGTTAATCTGTCCACGATCACCCATACTGCATCATGCTTCTGCTGCGTCTGAGGTAATCCAGTAACAAAATCCATCGTGATCTGATCCCACTTCCATGTTGGCACTGTTATTGGATGAAGTAACCCAGCTGGCAGTTGATGTTCTGCTTTTACTTGTTGACATGTTAAACATCTTGTTACAACATTTCCGATATCTTTCTTCATGCCCGGCCACCAATAGCCTTTCTTCAAATCTTGATACATCTTGGTACTGCCTGGGTGCATTGTATATATACTGTTATGAGCTTCATGCAGAATCTTTTGTCTAAGCTCCCCTATCTGTGGTACAACAACTCTGTCTTCATAGAATAAGACTCCACTGTTATCCAATCTGAATTTCCCACCATGATCTTCCTGTACTTGTTTTACCCATAGTGCTGTTTGTGCATCTTTCTTCTGTGCCTCTGCAACTTCCTGAACCCAAGATGGCTGTACTTGCATCTGTGCTAGAATAACTCCCTGCTATTGCAGCTCCATGCTAATTCTCATGGCTCTCAAAGCAAACAATGATTTCCGGCTAAGGGCATCAGCTACCACGTTAGCTTTGCCCAGATGGTAATTAATGACATAATCATAATTAGCCAGAATCTGCATCCACTTCCGTTGTCTTGAATTCAAATCTTTCTGTGTCGGTAAATACTTTAAACTCTGATGATCTGTGTACATGTAACACTTTTCACCATACAGATAATGCCGCCATACTTTGAATGCTAGAACAATGGCTGCCAGTTCTAAATCATGGGTTGGATAATTCAATTCATGTGGCTTCAACTGTCTGGAGACATAAGCTACCACTTTCCTGTCTTGCATGAGTACACATCCTAACCCAGTATGAGAGGCATCACTGTAAATCTCAAAGTCTTTACCTGACACTGGCTGAGTCAACACTGGTGCTTCAGTCAACTTTTTCTTCAAAGTGTCAAAACTCTGCTGACATCTATTATCCCATTGGAATACAAGTGCTTTCTTCAATAATCTTGTTAAAGGTAATGCAATGATGGAGAATCCCTTTACGAACCTTCTGTAATAGCCGGCTAAACCCAGAAAACTTCGAACTTCTGTGACATTTCTGGGTGGTCTCTAATCAACAATAGCTTCAATCTTATGAGGATCCACTCTGATACCCTCCGATGACACCACATGTCCTAAGAAAGAAACTTCTTCCAGCCAAAACTCACACTTACTGAGCTTGGCATACAGTTGTTTATCCCTCAGTGTCTGGAGTACAATCCGCAAATGTTTATCATGTTCGACCTTATCTCTGGGGTAGACCAAAATGTCATCTATAAACACCACCACAAACTGATCCAGATATGAATGAAACACACGGTTCATGAGATCCATGAAAACCGCTGGTGCATTTGTGAGACCGAATGGCATGACTAAAAATTCATAGTGACCATATCGGGTCCTGAATGCAGTCTTAGCGATATCTTCTTCCTTTATCCGCAACTGATGGTATCCCGACCTAAGGTCGATCTTAGAAAACATACCTGCACCTTTTAGCTGATCAAACAAATCATCGATTCGAGGCAATGGATATTTATTCTTGATTGTCAGTTTGTTCAGTTGTCTGTAGTCAATGCACAATCTGAATGATCCATCTTTCTTCTTTACAAATAATACCGGTGCTCCCCAAGGTGATACACTGGGTCTGATAAAGCCTTTATCCAATAACTCCTGTAACTGAATCTTTAACTCTTTTAGCTCTGCTGGTGCCATTCTGTAAGGTGCAATTGATACTGGTGCTGCTCCAGGATAGACATCTATGGTAAACTCCACTTCCCTCCTTGGTGGTAACCCTGGTAACTCTTTTGGAAATACATCTGGATAATCACACACTGTTGGTATATCTTGCACTTTGGACTGTTCTTTCTCTGCTTGTAATGCACATATCAAGTATGCTTCACAACCCTTCTGAATTAATCTCTTTGCTGCCATGGCTGATATCACATTACCCAGAAAATCTCGCCGCTTCCCGACTACTGTAATCTCTTCCCCTGCTGTTGTATATAATGTCACCCTTTTCTTTGCACAATCAACTATAGCCTGATGTCTGGATAGCCAATCCATACCCAGAATAACATCAAATTCTCTAAATGGCAACTCCATCAGATCTCCTGGAAACTCTTTTCCATGAATAACAATTGGACATCCTTCGACCACTATATGGGTTTGTACTACATCTCCTAATGGATTAGTAACTAACATACCCTGACTCACATATGCAACTTCTAACCCTTCAACCCAAGGTTTAGGTACACTAATGTATGAATGAGATGAGCCAGGATCAATTAAAGCATAAACTGTATGATCACATAAGGAAAACTCACCAACTATTACATCTGGAGCTTCCTCATCTTCCCTGGTTCGCATAGCATAGACCCTGGCTGGACCTCTTATATCAGGTCTGTCCACAGTCTCTGACTGCTGTCTCTGCCCTCCGGAGCTCTCACCTCTACCTCTACCTGCTATGAACTGTGTAGGAACTTTTGCCCTCTTCGGACAATCCTTCTTCTGATGGTCTGATGCTCCGCATATCCAACATTTACCAGTCACCAACCAACAATCTCCACCATGCCGTCTACCACAATGCCCACAAGGTGGAAACGTATAAGCGGCTGACTCTGCACCTCTACCGGTGCCTCTACCAATTCCTCTGCCTGATCCTCGACTACCTCCAGCAGAACTAGCCACAACTGATACCGCTGGCGCGTTAGTAACCCTAGCTGCGCCTCAGCTAAAGGAAGGTCTAGAACTAGCTGAACTACTAGCACCTCTGAATCTCTTGCTTTCTGACTGATATACACTGGGTGCACTCTGAGTTTGGTCTCTCCTCTGCTGAGACCGCTGGCGTCTGGTACGCTGACTGGCCTGAATTCGCTCTATCTCCTGAGCTGCCTCTACCAAAGCTGAGAACTCTCTGAATCTGGAAGCTACCACTCCCATTTGAATCTCATCATTCAGGCCTTCCTGAAACTTTTTACACCTTTCGGCCTCTGTAGCCGCTATCCCCTTACCATACCTGCTGAGTCTGGAAAATTCTCTTTCATATTCGGCAACTGACATTCTGTTCTGCCTCAGGTATAAGAATTCTTTCCTTCTCGCATTTAGGTAAGCCTCTGTGATGAACTTTTTCTTGAATTCATCCAAGAAGAATTGCCATGTACGCTGCTCTGCTGATACCCGCTGCTGAACAGTAGTCCACCATGTATATGCCTCATCTATGAGCAATGATGTGGCACAAACCAACTTGTCCTCTGGTGTACATTGTAATTGTTCCAGAACCCTCGATGTCCCATCTAACCAATACTCAGCTCTTTCTGGATTATCATCCTTGTTAGCACTGAATTCTTTCGCCCCATATTTCTGAAGCTTCTCTAGTGGGGGCTTTCTTTCTCTTTCTACTACTATTGGTGCTTGAGGTATCACCCCTGCAATCTATCTAAAAGTATCTGCAAGTTGCTTTAACAACACCTCTTGACCTGGTGCTATTGGAGCCTCACCCTCCACTGCTCTGGAGGCGTGTGACTCGCTCTCACCTTCCTGTGACATCCTCCTAAAAGAACAACAACTGCTTAGTTCATCAGGGTAGACATGGCATGTACACTATACTGACTTATGCATGCAAGCCCGGGGAAACTAAACCTAGGGCTCTGATACCAAAATTTGTAACATCCCTTCCCGGTCCACCCATAAACCCGAATAAACCGAGCCGGGACGTTACAAACTGGTTAACTTTATGGTATGACATGCTGAAATCATAATGTATATTGAATATAATAGCATGCTGATGTAGTATACAAAAATAATGTAATTTATATTTACAAAACATGATACTAGTGTCAAAATGAAATGGGCCCAACTGTGTGCCCTGTACATGCCATAAAAAGGATAGACAAAAGATACACATCCAAATGAGTAGCTACCCTGAAGACTGAGTCTTCTACAGATGAACTGCAGCAGTTGCAAGCTGACTCTCTACGGTCCAAACTCAAAACCTGCGAGTTAAACAGGTAACTCGCTGAACAAATAAAGCTCAGTGGATATCTCAACATATAAAGAAACAATTAAGCACATACATAGATAGAAATAAGCATGTAAATGCATATCGATAATTAAACATATAAGCACATATAGCATGATCCTTTCCTTATACCTTGATTTTCTTTCTTACTGTTTATAATACTGTATGATTCATGAAATGTTATGTCAAGATATCTATATGGCTCCATAAGGTTATAGTGAAACCGAAGTGATAAGAAAAACTGTATGAAACTGGATGAATACTGTATGCTTGGCTGCTATGGCCCATATAATCATATCCACTCAACGGCCTGTAGCCGGAGTATCAAACTGTATGAGGTGCAGATCTGCTATCCTATGTCGCGATATAGCCTTATCTACATGGTTTCTACCTAACCTCAATGGAGCATAATGTTGGTATGTCAATAATATCACACAACATCATATTCATAGTTCATAACTTCATAATTCATAATGTTTATTTGATTTCACATCATTTGCATGCTGGCATGTTGTTTTGATACATGTTCTCATGTTGTATTTGATGTTAAGATGATTGGAGGCATATAAGTGAAGCAAAGGAATACAATTGCATTGAAAATGAAGTCCAAAAATGCATGAAAACACAAGTCGCGAGCGCGTACTTGAAAGTCGCGAGCGCGTACTTGAAAGTCGCGAGCGCGTAAAGCACCAAATGAGAGACAGTGAGTTATCGGGCACAAGTCGCGAGCGCGTACTTCAAAGTCGCGAGCGCGTAGAGTGCAAAATGAGAGACAGTGAGTTCCCAGGCCAAATTCGCGAGCGCGCGATGAAGGTCGCGAGCGTTTACAGGCCAAGGGCAAAGTACGCGAGCGCGCACTTGAAAGTCGCGAGCGTGAGAAGTGCCAAATGAGAGTCAGAGAGTTTGCGAGCACAAGTCGCGAGCGCGCACTTGAAAGTCGCGAGTGCGAGATGTGCCAAATAAGAGTCAGAGAGTTTTAGGTGAAAGTCGCGAGCGCGCATTTGAAAATCGCGAGCGCGAGAAGGCAACGCGAGCTCGTCATGCGATTCGCGCGCGCGCTTCGCGTTTTCCAGCCTGCACAGTCTGTACTATTTTGGTCATATCTCTCAATATACAACTCCGATTTGGATGATTCAAAAACCCATGTAAAGCTAACACATAGAGGAACAAATAACTCTTCTATAACACTTCCTAATTCCATCATTAAATGGGGTCAAAATCAAGATGAAGTTACTGGTAAAATTTCCAGCAAGCCCTGTTTCAGCATAAACTCACTATTTACTTCATTTATTCAATACCTCCCCTGTTCTCCCCTGTTTCTCACCATTACCAGTCCTCCCACTTAACATGAAGCAATATTGTCTCATTAGCAACACACCACACAAATTCTCATGCAAAGAAAATGGTAAATGAAAAGAGATATCAAACCTTTACTCCAAAAAGCTTGAGTTCTTCTTTAACTTCTTTTTTCTACACTCTTAGAACTCCCTTCACCTATAAATAAGAATTCTTATGAATTCTAAAATAATAGCACTAAATGATTCAATTATGAACTTCAAGAAGGTTTACTTACTTGGATAGAAGAAAAATTGAAGTTAAGGCTTAACTACCATTAAAATTGAAAGGAAGGTGGAAGAGGAAAGGAAGAAAATGAAAAAGATGAAGATAAAGATGAAAAATGGGAAAGTGAAGTGATAATCACGGGTAGGCCATCAAAAATCAAAGGAGTTTATGTAAAACTTCCTAACTGGTACCTCAATTAGCAAAAGGCTATCACTTAATACCCAAGCTTGATCTTTTCTCTCAATCAAGTAAGTCCACTTATAATCACATTCTACCCCAACCGGGTTTGGTTTGGCCCGACTCAACTCGACTCCATGAAATGACTCGACTCAGTGCTAAGACTCGACTCGGTAGGATGTCACAGTGGGGTCCCTCCGACATATGGGACCCACACACACATTTTGAAAAGAAAAAAAATACTTTTTTTCAGTCAGAGAAGGCTGCGGAATAAGAAAAAAAAAAGAAAATGTTGAAATTTTGGACGCGTTAATAGCGCATCCAGTCAATGGAAGCGTAATTAACGCGTCCAAAAGGAGAAGGTTTTCCCTCATCTAAACACAACAGAAGAAAAAGAAAAAATGTAGAGAGAGAGTTATCTAGTTTTAGGAAGGGTTTCCTAAAACTAGGGAATGGAAAAATAGTGAGTAAATTATTATGGGATGTTTTTGGGAAACACTTTGAGTGCCACTATTTTTGTAGTACTATCTGTGTACCTACTATTTTTAATAGTGAAAGAATTATTCAGAGTTTGTCCTGTGGACGTAGCCCTAAACAGTTGAGGGTGAATCACGTAAATTTCTGTATGTCACAAGTTTACTTTTTTTCTGCGTTAATTTTCTCTTAATTGGTTGAAAGGACCCAACAAGTGATATCAAAGCTGAGACAATTGGTACCTGATGCCTAATAAATAATAATTAAAAAGTTGATGCATCTCATAAGAATATGAGTAATTTTGTATATAAATTAAGTTGGGGGCAAGGCCACAAGCCTGATAAAATATAGAACGAATGCTATAAAATCGACCAGACACAGTGTCGACCGACATGACTCGTGAATCAAACTAGAAGTAAAGGTTTAGGGTTACTAATAACTAATATATATATATATATATATATATATATATATATATATATATATATATATATATATATATACTAATTGTGAATAAAAGAAATTGCTATTATAAATTATTATAAATCAAATCAATAAGATAAGGGTCCATCGGAAAAAAAAAAAAAAGAAAAAAAAAAGAGCAAGATAAGGGAAGTTAACATTATTGAAGAGATACTATCAAAAAAAAACATTATTGAAGAGATAAGGCCACGGCAGTGCCTGCTTTCCACGTCAGCTAATTATCACATGTCCGACATTATTGTGCGTTGTGTATCAGAAATTACTTGTTTATCCCATATCAGAAATACACAAGTTGGGATATAAAACAGAAGCCATTAGTACATGAGATTTTGCAACACAATCAACAGAAAATGAAAAGACGAACAGTTAATAATTTGCAACACAGTTAATAGTTTTTAGAAATGAAGACTTCTTTTAACATCAAAAATTCATCGCAGAAAAAAAAAATATTTTTCATAATTTAAACTTTAAACTTTCTGTAATAATATGATTTAAATTATTTGCTTGTGGCCCTAGTAATTTTTTTATTATATAATTTATTGATATAATTTTTTTTTTGAATTACGATTCTGACTCAGAAAAATAACAGGCACAACTGAACATTAGTTCAAAATTAATTGTCAGCTATATCAATTATTCGTTGTTACCATATGCTATATCAGAAATCTTTCGCAGTAAAAGAAATTATTATAGTTTAAACTCTTTAACTTTTAGTAATAATATAAAATTAAAATTATTTATCCTAGGACAACAATAAATTTATTTTTTTGTTAAACTACAAAAAAAAATTTATAGTATATGAATTTTAAAATTAAATTATTAATATCATTTATTTATTAACTTATAGCCAAATTAGAAGACTTGTGTATTTTGAACATCATCTACCTTAAATATATTACTCCTTTAAATCATATATATGTTGATAACCTTTGACGGTGTCACTATTCGAGTTACCGTGAGATCGGTCATTTATAATAAAATATTACACGCTGTTAGACTTTAATAGTATTTAAAGAAAATCTTGGATTGTCACCATTCAACGTAATGTTACCTTGTCTTCTTTATTCATGTCAGATCATGCAGTAGTTCTTGGGTTTTAATCCCTCCTCTTTGATTTAAAAAAAAAAGGAAAAAAAAATCTCTTGTATTAGATGTACAAATATTTAATTTTCACACTTAAATAGTGTTTGTTGAGCAATTTATTACAAAGTGTTGGTACAGTAACAATCAAGTGGCTTGGATTACTGTAACTATTAAAATAAAAATTCAATTCCTGAAAAACATAACTATTGAAAGGATAAATTGTCGATAAGAGACCCTACTTATATCATGCAAGGAGATATTTAATAAATAAACTTCGAAAAGCTGAATTTAGATTAGAAAATATATAATTTCTAACCACGTTAATTTTTATTTTTTTATATTATATTTTTCAGACTTTATTTTCTTTTAATTTTTTTATTTAAATAAATTTATAAATTTAAATGGTCTTTAATTAATTAATATAGTGAATAGCTTTTGTTTAAATATTTCTTTTTTATTAATAATGATGCAGGGTTAGTGGTGGAGTGGTGCTGAGTGGTGGTGATGGTGGAGTGAATGTTATGGTGGTGGTGATGCTGGTAGAATAGTAGTTGTGGTGGTGTTAAAGGCGGAGTGATGGTGGTTCTAATAATAGTATTGTGCTAATTATATTATATATTTATAAATAAATATAAAAATAGAATGATGATTATATTAAATAAAAATTTTCACCTATATTACTAAATATAGTAATAATTTTAATTCATTACATTTCATTATATTTTTCATTGCATTATATATTTGAAAACTAATTTTTCTTTGCATTATATATTTTTCATTGCATTATACATAACCTTAAGCCAAAAACGTAATTGTCATTATGTTGTGTTGTTTGAGGCAATAGTGAAGTCATGTCGTTTTTGTATTCAAGTTATAATGGAGTTTCAATGTGACATTGCGTTTCACTTAACAATAATTTATAGACAGTACCTGGCCATCTGAGTGGGCTAAAGGTTATTTTTTCTTTATTTATACACATGTCAAATAAAATGCAATGGTTCATATTTTTTTAAAAAAAGTAGAAATATGTTGGCTCAAGGGTCAAATCTCGGATTTTGATGATTAATACAAAACAAATAAATTTAAATTATGCTATTTGTGCTAATTTTATTTTATGCAGAATTTCTTTGGAAAGAATATCATACAAGGCAAATCCTACTTTGAGTGAGAAGATTTCGAAGACCTAGTAGCTAGGTATTTAGGGAAACTTTGTAGGATAGAGAGAAAGTTCATATATGAGCACAAAAATCGTTTTCTCTCTCAAAAATATTTTTCGGAAAAATTAGTTTTCTTCAAAATAATTTATTTTCGAAAATATTCCTTCAAATCGAAAAGATTTATTTTTCCTAAAAACTAAAGAGATTTTCTTCTCTAATGTTTTTGGTAATAAAATCATTTACTCTTTCGGAAATATATTTTGAAAGATCTAAGGTGTTTCAAAGTTATTCGCTTACCTTAAAATGAAAGGGAAATCTCTTTCGGTTTTGGTAAGTGCATCTTTCCGCAAATAATTTCTCTCCAAAATAAATGCTGCCAAAGATCTTTTCTAAAGGGAAGTGAAAATCGGATTTTATTCTCTTACCAAAAAGGGATAAAACAATTTTTGGTAACAAAGATTTTAACATCTTCAAAAATAAGGAAAGAAGATATTCTGATCTCTTTCCAAAAGGTGACAGCTCTTATGTTTCCTATATAAAGGAACGTTCACGCCTTAAACATTTGGTGAAGTAAGAGTATTTGTTTTAAGAGCACTCTCTCTCATTGAACGAATCCTTTTCTCTCAAAACTTACTCTACCCCTATTTTCTTTTCATCTCTACTCTTAACGTTTTCGATATTTAAAGTGAAAAGAATTTTTACAATTATTTTTGAAAAACAGTTCTGTATTCTAATTGAACTTATAATCTGATAAAACTGTTTTTCCTGTGCTTATATAGGCGTTTCTTTCTATCTATTTAGAATCTGTATTCTATAGTAGACAGGCTCTTTATTTGTTAAATTTTTGAGTGTAATAGCTTAGGTTAGAAGCTATTGAGATAGAGGTTATCAAGCAACCTTCTCCATGTGTGGGATAGTAATGTCTTGAATCGAGTTTTCTGTACTCTACCAAAAACAGAAAGGGTTGAGGTTAACTAGAACCTTTGGAAAATCTAGTGGGACAAAAGGGTAGATCTAGGTTTTTGATCTATTGCCTTGTACTGTTGGTTTGTCTCTTACCCTTTAAAAGAGATAACTTAGTGGAGGATCTCAAGATGTGTCTTGGGGAGTAGATGTAGGCGAGTTAGTGCCGAACCACTATAACTCTCGGTGTTAATCTCTTTATTTCTGGAGTTTGGTTGATATTGTCTCTTTTACACTCTTGTTTAATTTTAGAAACGCTGAAATTGTTAATAATTCAGATGTTCTAAAAACAGCAATAAGTTTCATCTATTCTGAACATTAGAACTCTGGTATTCTAAAATAGTGAATTGTGAACCCCTTCCCCGAAAACATAGGCATGTGAATGCATGTGATGAATGAGAAGAAATGCACGTGATGTGTGAGTCGCCACCTTGTTTAATTATTTTAGGGTAAACTAGGAAAAAACCCTAAGTGACTCCATTTTTAATTAACCTAGTTACTAGATTAATTATCCCAATGTTAAGGTATGGTCTACGAACCCGAGGTGGATCCCGAGACTATGTCATGCTGATGAACTAACCAAAGGAATGAATGCTTTGCAGGGTGAATGATGGATTAATGAAATGTTTAAGTGATTTCGACTTGCCGCCCGGGGTGAAATCCCGAACGTGCCTACGTACTTCCGTTTGAATGGAAGATCAAAGTCAACGTAGTTCGATAGGCCTTCTTTGAAGGGCTTTGAAGGTGTATGCTTAATGCATGAGTGTGTGTATGCTTTGTGCATGTGTGTGTATGCTTTGTGCATGTGTGTGTATGCTTTGTGCATGTTTGTTTAGGCATTTTGCCAAAGGATCGATTGATTCGATTAGGCGTTCGTCGCCAAAAATGTTGGTTTTAAGGCATTTGTGCCAAAGATGGTTGTCGGGCGATTTGTCGCCAAAGTTGATATTTGGGCTTATTATTGCCAAAATTGATGTTCGGGCTTGTTATTACTGAAAATGATTTTTGTCGGGCGATTTGTCGCCAAAACGAATGGTTTTAAGGCTTTTAGCCAAAATTGATTGATTTAGGCAATTTATTGCCAAAATTGATGTGATTGGGCGATTGTCGCCGAAACGGTTGATTTTAAGGCTTTTAGCCAAAATGTGTTGATTTAGGCAATTAGTTTGCCAAAAGGTGTGATTTAGGCGATTGTCGCCAAAATGATTGATTTAAGGCCTTTGGCCAAAAGAATGGTTGATTTAGGCAATTAGTTTGCCAAAATGATGTAATTGGGCGATTGTCGCCAAGATGATTGATTTAAGGCCTTTGGCCAAAACTAGTTGATTTAAGCAATTTATTTGCTAAAATGTGTGATTTAAGCGATTTGTCGCTTAAAAGATTGATTTTAAGGCCTTTGGCCAAAACTGGTTGATTTAAGCAATTTGTTTGCTAAAAGGCGTGATTTAAGCGATTTGTCGCAAAAATGGTTGATTTTAAGGCCTTTGGCCAAAATTGTTGATTTAGGCTTTTAGCCACAATTATTGATTAATTGGACTTTAAACCATATTTATTCGAAATAAGGCAATTGAACCGTAGTTATTAATTAACTAGGCTCTTTGGCCAATATTGTCGGATTTAAGCTTAACTACCACGATTATTAATTAATCGGGCGTTAAGTTTAATCATTTTTTTTATTAAAGCAGTTTATTTGCTAAAAAAAAAAAAATGACATGAATGCATTTATGCGATTATAGAATTATTAGGAGTAGAAGAGAAATATGCATGAAGTGCTAAAATTAAATAGGCAGAGTTTTGTTTACGTACCTGATTTAATCGGCAACCACTTCTTAATTCCAGATTTAAGCTCCTCGCTTGGGGAATATTAATTAATTTTAATTTATTTGATTTTAGTGTCCAAATATCACAACAAAATATAATAAAAATTGAATTAAAATGCAAAAAACGGTAAAAGAATCGCAAAGAGCGTGGGGGGAGAAAGATCGTCCGTCAACACAGACAGGGTAAGCCAAAAATGAAGGGGGAGGGGCCATTTTATAGGCCAAAACGGGCCTAGGGCGGCAGGTGCCGCCCTCGCCGGCGGCAGGTGCCGCCGGATGCCGGCGGCAGGTGCCGCCGGATGCCGGCGGCAGGAGCCGCCGGAGGCCGGGCGGCAGGTGCCGCCGGAGGCCGGACGGCAGGTGCCGCCCTCGCCGGCGGCAGGTACCACCGTGGACGGCGGCCGGAGCTGCCGTGGATGGCGGTGACCCTCGGGCCTTTCACTTCGGAGGCATTTTCGGGAGTTCCGGACCTCAGAAAAATATTTCGGGACCTGTTCCGCGATCCTCGCGACATTCCGGACGTTTTAAGTACCATATTGGCATACTTTCGGTGAGTTTCCAAAATGGCCTCCGGTCCGGCCGGACTGTTTGTAGTCCGAGAAAACAGTTATTGTAGCAAAGTCAAATTAATTGGCATGGTACTGTAGCAGGCGTGCTTTCCTCCATTTAAAGAGTTTCACATGCCATGTTATTCCCCTGAGCCTCAAAATTTGAGTATTCACATGAATATACAATGTTCTAACTGTTGTTCTATTTCCAGTATAATTCACTGTTTGGGTTTCTATTTTGTTTTCTAAACTTTATGAGGAAGTTCTAATCTTGATAACTCTCCATCGTAAAGTTGTTCTTATTTTTTATTAAAGCTCTGTGAAGAAGTTCTAAACTTAATAACTATCTTTCACTTTGCTTTATATATGGTTTTGCAAACTTTATGAGGAAGTTCTAAGTTCAATAACTTTCCTTCATAAAGAAGCTCTGATATTGTACAAGTCAGTGTGAAGCTGTTCTAATCAATAGCTGCACTTTGCACAGACTTTCTATATCTGAAATTAGAACATTGTGAGGAGATTCTAATTCATATTCTATTCTCACAAAGTTCTGTATGTGTTTTTCCGCTGTGCTTAGAATTCTAATTTCTGTTTAGAATTTCTAAAATCTATTTCAGTTTTTAGAAAACCCAATTCACCCCCCTCTTAGGTTGTGCCATATATATTTACGACCCACAATCTGGTATCAGAGCCTTGGCTCTTGACTTACCTAAGCTTAACCGCTTAAGAGATAAGATCCCATGGCTACCCCACTTCCCCTTACTTCTTTAGAAGGACAATCTGTTTCTAGACCTCCTTTGTTCAATGGCTCTAATTACTCTTACTGGAAAACTAGAATGGAGAATTTTATGAAATCAGTTGATATAAATTGTTGGAGAAATGTTATAACTGGTCCTCGCATTCCCATGAAAACTGTAGGAGATGAGCTAGTTAGAAAAACTGAAGAAGAATATACCGATGGTGATTGGAATGATATCGCTATAAATGCAAAGGCCATTAATATTCTTCATTGTGCTTTAGATGCAACTGAATACAACAAAGTGTCTGGATGTAAATCTGCAACAGAGGTATGGGAAAAACTTAAAGTAACCTATGAGGGTACAGATAGAGTAAAAGAATCCAGAATAAATATCCTTTGGAGAGAATATGAAATGTTTAGTATGAAAGAAGGAGAAACTATTGCAGAACTAAACTCTTGATTTACCAATATAGTTAATCCTTTGAGAACTCTCGGAAAGGAAATCTCAGAAGATGAGCTTGTTAAGAAAATCCTTAGAATTCTACCTAGAAAATGGGATTCTATAGGAACTGTTATGAATTACAAAGAGACTCCCGTCACTTATGATTATCTTATAGGAGCTCTTATTTCAGAAGAAATGAAATCTTACTGGCTTTGAGGGTAGATTCTAGTGAAGAAAGTTCTTCTGATCTTGATAGTGATGATTTAGCACTTGTTGCTAAAAGATTTAAAAAGTTCTATCGAAAAGGTGGAAGGCCACAGAAAAAGTTTAATAAAAAGAACTTTCCATCCAAAAATAGTAACTTGCCCAAGAAAGAAACTTCTGAAGTGGTTTATTATGAATGCAACAAACCTGGACATATTAAGCCAAATTGTCCTAAACTGAAAAAGAAGTCAACTAAGGAGAAGCTAAAGCAAGCTTTCGTAGTTGCCTGGAGTGATTCAGATGATTCTAATCCTGAAAGCCATGATGATCAAGAAAAAATTGCTAACATCTGTCTGATGGCTATTGTGAACCCCTTCCCCCGAAAACACATAGGCATGAGATGTATGTGATGAATGAGAAGAAATGCACGTGAGTGTGAGTCGCCACCTTGTTTAATTATTTTAGGGTAAACTAGGAAAAAACCCTAAGTGACTCCAATTTTAATTAACCTAGTTACTAGATTAATTATCCCAATGATTAAGGCGCAATCTACGAACCCGAGATGGATCCCGAGACCATGTCATGCTGATGAACTAACCGATGAATGAATCTTTTGCAAGGTGAATGATGTAATTGGACCAAATGAAATGTTTATGTGATTTTGACTTGCCGCGCGGGGTGAAATCCCGAACGTGCCTACGTACTTCCGTGTGAATGGAAGATCAAAGTCAACGTAGTTCGATAGGCCTTCTTTGAAGGGCTTTGAAGGTGTATGCTTAATGCATGAGTGTGTATGCTTTATGCATAAGTGTGTATGCTTTGTGCATGAGTGTTTATGCTTTGTGCATGAGTGTTTATGCTTTGTGCATGAGTGTTTATGCTTTGTGCATGAGTGTGTATGCTTTGTGCATGATTGTTTAGGCATTTTGCCAAAAGATCGATTGATTCGATTAGGCGTTCGTCGCCAAAAATGTTGGTTTTAAGGCATTTGTGCCAAAAATGGTTGTCGGGCGATTTGTCGCCAAAGTCGTTGATTTTAAGGCTCTTAGCCAAAATGGTTGATTTAGGCAATCTGTTTGCCAAAATGATGTGATTGGGCGATTGTCGCCAAAATGATTGATTTTAAGGCCTTTGGCCAAAAAGTGTTGATTTAAGCAATTCGTTTGCTAAAATGATGTGATTGGGCGATTGTCGCCAAAATGATTGATTTTAAGGCTTTTAGCCAAAATGATTTGATTTAGGCAATTGTTGCCAAAATGTGCGATTTAGGCGATTGTCGCCAAAATGGTTGATTTTAAGGCCTTTGGCCAAAAGATTGATTAATTTAAGCGATTTGTCGCTAAAATGGTTGATTTTAAGGCCTTTGGCCAAAATGTGTTGTTTTAGGCAATTAGTTTGCCAAAACGTGCGATTTAGGCTTTAATGCCACGATTATCAATTAATCGGCCGTCCGAGCTTAATCACAATTTATTGTCGAAACGTGATTGATTAAGGCTTTTAGCCACAATTATTGATTAATTGGACTTAAGCCGAATTTGTTCGAAATAAGGCAATTGAACCGTAGTTATTAATTAACTAGGCTCTTTTAGCCAATATTGTCGGATTTAAACTTTAATACCACAGTTATTAATTAACCGGACATTTAAGCTTAATCGTGTTTAATTAAGACAGTTCATTTGTCTAAAAAATAATGACGTGGATGCATTTATGCAATTGTAGAATTATTAAGAGTAGAAGAGAAATATGCATGAAGTGCTAAAATTAAATAGGCAGAGTTTTGTTTACATACCTTATTTAATCGACGACCGCTTCTTAATTCCAGATTAAGCTCCTTGCTTAGGAAATATTAATTAATTTTAATTTGTTTAATTTTAATGTCCAAACATCACAATAAAAAATGCAATAAAAATTAAATTAAATGCAAAAAGCGGTAAAGAAAACGCAAGGAGCGTGAGAGGGAGAGGGTTTCGTCCGTCAACACAGACCGGAGGTGTCAAAATTGGACTGAAAATGGCCTATTTATAGGCCATTTTCGGGTCCCGGGCGGCAGGTGCCGCCGGGAGGGCGGCAGCTGCCGCCCGGGGGGCTGGGCGGCAGGTGCCGCCTGGCTCGGCGGCAGCTGCCGCCCTGTCGGTGGGGCGGCAGGCCCCGCCCACGCTGGGCGGGGGGTGCCGCCTGGGAGGGCGACAGCTGCCGCCCAGTCGGTGGGGCGGCAGGCCCCGCCTGGTCTGGGCGGCAGGGTCGCCCAAGCTGGGCGGCAGGTGCTGCCCAGGGGCGTAGGGGGGCAGGCCCCGCCTGCGCGGGGCGACAGGCCCCCCCGCGCGCTGGGCGGCAGGCCTCGCCCGCGGCGAGCGGCAGGCCCCGCCCGCGCGGGGCGTTCAGGCCCCGCCCGCGAGCGCGTCAGGCCCCGCGCGCGCGCGCTTCAGGCCCCGCCCGCGCGGGGCGTTTCAAGCCCCGGCGCGCTGGGCGGCAGGCCTCGCCGCGCGGGGTGACAGGCCTCGCCCGCGCTGGGCGGCAGGCCTTGCCCAGGAAGTGGGCGGCTGCTGCCGCCGTTCCCGGCGGGCCGGTTCCGCCGTGGCCGGCGACAGGCTCCGCCGTGGCCTGCGGCAGGCGCCGCCGTGGCCGGTGTGGACACCGTGCCTCGTTCCGAGGGCCTTTTTGGGAGTTCCGGACCTCCGAAAAATATTTCGGGACCTGTTCCGCGATCCTCGCGATATTCCGGACGTTTTAAGTACCATATTGACATATTTTCGGTGACCTTCCGAAATAGCCTCCGGTCCGGCAGGACTGTTTGCAGTCCGGAAAAATAGGCTTTCTGAGCCTCAAAATTTGGGTATTCACAGTTGCCCCCCACTGGCTATCATAAAAATGATTTATGAGAGCCAGTGGCCGTCTGAAGGAGCAAATTTTGAAGGCGAAACTCGGACCTTGGGCCAAATTGGGATTGTGGGGCCTTAGGCTGAGTTGTGAATTTTCGGACCCTAGGCCGAGTTTTGAATTTCGGGCCTTAGGCCGAATTGTGAATTTTCGGGCCTCTGCGGCCGAATGTGATTTTTCGGGCCTCTGCGGCCGAATGTGATTTTTCGGGCCTCTGTGGCCTGAATGTGATTTTTCGGGCCTCTGTGGCCTGGATTGTGATTTTTCGGGCCTCTGTGGCATGGATTGTGATTTTTCGGGCCTCTGGGGCCTGAATGTGATTTTTCGGGCCTCTGGGGCCTGATTGTGATTTTTCGGGCCACTTTGGCCTGAATGTGATTCTTCGGGCCTTTGGGGCCTGAATGTGAATTTTCGGGCCTCTGTGGCCTGATTATGATCCTTCGGGCCTCTGGGGCCTGATTGTGATTGTTGGGCCTCTGCGGCCGAATGTGATTGTTGGGCCTCTGCGGCCGAATGTGATTTTTATTTTTATATGCATGGAATTATATTTGCAACTTAAAGATGTTTTAGCCTCTTTGAGGAGTTAAAAAGAAATTTTGCCTCTTAGAGGACTTGAAAAGATGTTTTGCCTCTTAGAGGGCTCGAAAAGAGATTTGTTTTGTTTTTTTTTTTTTTTTTTTTTTTGAGAACCAAGGGTCCACCTAAAGTCGAAATGATCAAATGGCTTGGTTTTGGATGAAGAATGGCTGGCTATTGGTTAGGGTTTCACCCTAGGTTTTATGTAAAAAGAGGTCGACGATAGTTGGGTTTCACCCTGGGTTGTGTATGTTAACACTTGCCCCTAAATCCGACCTGGAGGATTTCGCCCCCTGTTTGATGCCTTTATTAGCTGAAATAGAATTTCTTCTTAATGAAAGACTAGAAATTCCGTGATTACTTCCGTGATGGGAGAATGGTTAAGGTTCTTATCACTTCTTGCCCCCAGAATGGTGCTGACCATGGAATACTTCAAAACATTGGTGTTGTACTTGTCCAATCGATTGAGGAATCAAAGAGAACAAAGCCACTTATATGACTCGAGGAAACAGACAATGTTGATGACATTGCTCGTCTGAAAGGATCGAAGAAACGATGGTCCGAGTGGAGACGAGGTATTAAAGAATTACCTCTCAACGATTATGTTTGACATTTTTTTTTTTTTTTCGAGGAATGACTCAAAGAGTGACGCTTTCAAAATGAACTTTTGAGAATGACTCAATTTTTTGTTACTCCTTGTGGAATGACCACAGGTGATGGAGACTTGATTTTAGAAACTCGATTTAGAGACTCAAATTTTTCTTGTAGTGAATTTTGACTCGAAGGAACTTAGTGTTCATCCTACAAAAATGGACTCTCTAAAAGAATTCATGAAAGCACTTTTTGTTTTTTTTTTTTTTTTTTTTTTTTTTTTTTTTACCTAGTAGCCGCCCTTTCGGGTCTTTGACTCTAGCAGGCTCTTTGCCCTAACTTTTGCCTAGACCGCCCTTTCGGGTTTTCAGCCTAGCGGGCTCAATTCTTGCCTGAAGCCGCCCTTTCGGGTTTTCAACTCCAGCTTTTTTTATTTTTCTATTCTTCTCTTTTTTTTATTATTATTTTTTTTTATTTTTTATATTGGCAAAGAGAAAATGTTTTTTTATGATGCAAACTTATGTTTGTGACCGCGCCTTTGTGGCTGCCTACGTATCTCCAAGAACTCTTCGGGGGATGGGGAGAATCAGGTCTTTCGTAATTCCTTCCGGGATGCGAACTTCGTGCTCGGCTTGGTGCGGAATTCATCTCCGTCTTGATTTCTTCGCGGGATTTCTTCCCGGCTTGATGTCTTTGCGAGATTCCTTCCCAGCTGGACGTCTTTGCAGGATTTCCTTCCCGACTTGATGTTGATGCAGAATTCATTTCTGTCTTGATTTCTTCGCAGGATTCTTTCCCGGCTTGGTGCAGAATTTATTTCCGACTTGGTGCGGAATGACTTGCTGTTGGGGCAAAATTTAATTCCGACTTGATGCTGATTGTGGAATTCATTTCCGATCTGATTGTTGATGCAGAATTCATTTCTGACTTGATTTCTTCGCGGGATTCCTTCCCGGCTTGATGTCTTTGCGGGATTCCTTCCCGGCTGGATGTGGATGCAGAATTCATTTCTGACTTGATTTCTTTGCGGGATTCCTTCCTGGCTTGATGTCTTTGCGGGATTCCTTCCCGACCGGATGTCTTTGCGGGATTCCTTCCCGACTTGATGTCTTTGCGGGATTCCTTCCCGATTTGATGTTGATGCAGAATTCATTTTTGACTTGATTTCTTCGCGGGTTACCTTCCCGGCTTGATGTCTTTGCGGGATTCCTTCCCGACTTGATGTCTTTGCGGGATTCTTTCCAGACTTGATGTCTTTGCGGGATTCTTTCCCGATTTGATGTCTTTGCGGGACTCATTCCCGACTGAATGTCTTTACGGGATTCATTTCCCGATCGGATGATGTTGAATCAACTTATTGACTCGAGCTCGTATGATAGTGATGACCTTAGGCGAATTTGAATTTGTTGTTGTTGTGGTTTTACCACTGGTTGACTGAAATATGACTTGTATTCATCACAAAGAGTTTTGAATACCCACATTGTGGTGGTAACTTGAGTGGCTTGAGTGTCGAAGAAGCTTTTATGCTTCGAGTTTGTGGCGTCGCCATGTTTGAATTCTTGAGGTTAATTTGATTCCTTTTCTTGAACTTTGTCTTCCTCTGAATTTGAAACTTATTTCCTCATTAGTTCTCCTCTCCATAAGGAATTTTGAGGAGACTCTTCCTTTTCCTTGTTTTGAGAAATGATCCTTGTTTATAAGGACACTTGTATTTGTGCCATGCTTGGCGCTTGATTTTTAAGGTGTTTGTTGTCATCCAATTTGTGGAAATGACTACTTTTAACTTGCTTTTTCAAAATGTGAGCAGCCGCTTGGTCTTTGTCCTTATGGCTGAAATGATTTGTCCTCTACCCTTGATGGGCTTGAATTTGTCGGAGAGTTTGTAGTTGACCCGTTTTGGACAACTTGATTTCCTGTAGCTTTGATTTCCTTCTTTTGTGCAGAAGTTCCTTTTGACCCATTTTTTTTCTTTTTGCTTTGTTTGCTTCCTTTTGACCAGGGGTTCCTTTTGTCCTGTTTTTCCTTTTGCTTACTTAGAAGCAGCCTCTCCATAAAGAATTTCGAGGCAACTTGATTCTGAGATGACTTGAGTAGTGTATGGATAGCATTGCGACTTCGTGCAGACCCAACCCAATTCCAAGCACAACTTCTTTATTCTGTTGCTTTTAAGCTCAAAATTCAGACACCTCTCTATCGGAGCATCTTCCATCCTTGGGTTTTCGGAGAAACCATTCTGGCCCTAACCCCTTCAATCGGCTTTGTCTCGGTACTGTTTGAAGTCTTGCGTACCCTTTGCTGGATCCTTTCTATGATTACCCTCCAAAACTTCCCCTTTGATGGTGCTTCTTAAAATGCCCCCAGCTTTGATTGATGCAGAGCAAATGAATGGATGAATGCATTTTTCTTTGCCAATTTTTATTATCTTTTTTTTTTTATCATCATTTTTTTTTTCATTATTTTTTTGATTTTTTTTTTTTATGCTTTCACAGGAAAAGATAGAGAGAGAGTATAAACATGATTGGAACGTAAACTGATCCATTTTTATTGATAAGACAAAATTTGTGTACAAAAGACACTTAGATTTACAAATTTGAATTGAATGAAAACTTGAATGGAAATGAAAATGAAAAGAAACAAGAAACTAGGCCCTAAAAGATAGACTCTAGGTGGACTATGATGGACTAGGATCGGATTGACTGTAGTGACTTTGTTCTTCTTGATGCTTCAATCAATCAGACATGTTGTTCTTGGTCTTGAACAATTCTTTTGTTCTTTTGGAGGTTTGATCTCAACCTTCTCAGACACAAACTTCATTCATTTCTAAGAAAAGTTCGAAAGGATCGAACGATTCTTGTTCAGCAATTTTTTTTTTTGCATTAATCCCATGGTTAGGCAAGGGATTGGTTGATGTCCAGCTTGCTTTTGGGGATGATGGACCCATTGTCAACTAGGTCTTGTAGACGGTTTTTCAAAGTCCAGCATGATTCGGTCTTATGCCCATGTCCTTGATGGTACTCACAGTATTCATTGGCTTTGAAATTCCGAGGCAGGGGGTTTGGTAATGGCCTTGCTTCTAAGGGCTTTAGTAAAGTTGCTTTCACTGCTTCTCGGAACACCAAAAGGATTGGCATGCCGAGATCGGTATATTGCCTCCTTGGCTGATTGTTTCCCAAATTCCCAACACGTAAAGGATTCGTGGGGATTATACTGGCTATTTCATTTGTCTCACTGGTCCCAGCACAATTCTGCTTCTTGTATGAGTCTTCTTTGAGTTGACCCAATTGAATTAAGTCTTCCACCTTAGTTGCAGTCGCAATGAGCGATTGGAACGTAGGCAAGTACTGTGTTTGAAGTTGTGACTGGTAGACAGGCAGTAAATTCTTGATTATTATGTCAACTTGTTCCTGTTCAGAGGGTCGGTTGATCATTTGAGCAGCTTTGGCTCTCCACCTCGAAAGGAATGAGGAGAAGGGTTCATTGCTCTTTTGTTTAGTGGTTTCCAGCTCCCTCCGGGTAACATCCACTTCGATATTATAATGGTACTGCATGTTGAAAGCATTGCATATGTCCTCCCAATTCTTCATTTTGGAACGATCCAAGCTTACAAACCATCTTAATGCAGCACTAGTCAAAGATTGCTGAAACAACTGAGCAAGGAGCTCGCTGTTCAGGCCAAACGGGTTGAGGGCACCCACATACATTTTCAGGTGCGTTTTGGGACAAGTGGTTCCGTCAAACTTATCCATGTTGGGCATCTTGAATTTTGTAGGTAATCTCGCTTCGGGGAACAAAGACAAGGAGTCCATGTCCACCACTTCCTTGTGTGTTTTAAGGGCAGTAATAGACCTTTCCAACAATTCCAGTTTTTCTTTCATTTTCTGAGCTTCCAGCTCAGAAGCAGTTCTGGGGGGCATGTCATCCAAGTTAGGGTTTGAGGATGCAGATGCAGCACCAGGTCCTTGATTGGAGGTAGCAAGTCCACTTCCCCCAGCTGAAGCCCCATTTCCATTACCACTACTTAGTTCAGCTATTAGGGCAGTCCTTTGTGCAACTAAGGCCTCATTCATTCTGGCCTCCATTCTGGCTTCCAATTGTTCCATGAGGGTTCGGATGTCAGACAGTGATGCCATTGGTGCAGTTGGGGTTGTTGGACTTGTAGGTGAGAGCTCAGTTGGTGTTTCGGGTACAGGTGGTCTTTGGAGGGGTACCTGTGAAAGGACATAGTCAAAATGATTAGACTATCCTATATAAGGTGTGAGATAGGGTAGTGTATGGGTAAGGTATTTGGACTTAACCCTTGTGATGTGGGGTGGTATGACCCTGTGTGGTAGGGTAATGTTGGTATGCTAGGACACCTAGGATAGGATCCAATGGGATGCGATATGTAAGGTAGAGTGCTTAAGGTTGGACACCTCGACTTTTCGAAAGGTCCTAAGTTCTCAAAGAAAATTTTTTTTTGGGCCTTAGGGGCCAAAATGTGAATTTTTGGGCCTTTGAGGCCAAAATGTGAGTTTTAGGGCCTTAGGGGCCAAAATGAGAATTTTTGGGTCTTTGGGGCCAAATCGGAAATTTTGGGCCTTCGGGTCCAAATTAGGAATTTTTTGGGCCTTAGGGGCCAAGATGTGAATTTTTTGGGCCTTCGAGGCCAAATTGGAAAATTTTTGGGCCTTAGGGGCCAAATTGGGAATTTTCGGGCCTTCGGGGCCAAGATGTGAATTTTTGGGCCTTTGGGGCCAAATTAGGAATTTTTGGGCCTTACGGGCCAAATTAGGAATTTTTGGGCCTTACGGGCCGAGATTTGAATTTTTGGGCCTTACGGGCCGAGATTTGAATTTTTGGGCCTTATGGGCCAAATTTGGGAATTTTTGGGCCTTACGGGCCAAATTAGGAATTTTTGGGCCTTACGTGCCGAGATTTGAATTTTTGGGCCTTATGGGCCAAATTTGGGAATTTTTGGGCCTTTGGGGCCAAATTTGGGAATTTTTGGGCCTTTGGGGCCAAATTAGGAATTTTCGGGCCTTCGGGGCCAAATTAGGAATTTTTTGGGCCTTAGGGGCCGAGATGTGAATTTTTAGGGCTTCGAGGCCAAATTGGAAAATTTTGGGCCTTAGGGGCCAAATTGGGAATTTTCGGGCCTTCGGGGCCAAATTGTGAATTTTCGGGCCTTTGGGGCCAAATTAGGAATTTTTGGGCCTTACGGGCCAAATTAGGAATTTTTGGGCCTTACGGGCCGAGATTTGAATTTTTGGGCCTTATGGGCCAAATTTGGGAATTTTTGGGTCAAAAATGTAATTTTTCAGGCCTTAGAGACCAAAATGTGATTTTTCAGGCCTCACGGACCAAAATGTGATTTTTCAATTTTGAAATGGAATGAGTTTTTTTTTTTTTTTGTGAAGTATGGGATGAATGCGTGAATGCGTACAACATCACGTCATAATCTGTTTAATGATATGATTCACATCATTGGGTGCGTACAGTCCTAAAGGATAGGTTCTATAGGCTATGACACAAATAGAGAATCGGCTTACTAAGGGACCCTTGAACCTTGAGTAAGGATATACCTAACCACATGTGAAACAAAGAGTTTCACGTGGGTCCAACGGTATGCATACTCATGGGCCACCCCCAAAAGGATTAGGGACGGTTTGCGGTAACAGGGAGGACGCTTTGGCTGTCCGTCGACATAATCAAAGAGATCTGCCGATCAGCGCTACTTGCTATCCAGACTCAGAAATTTGAACAGAGAGAGAAGAAATTCATTTGAAATTCATTTTTTTATGCAATGGAGAAAAGGATTCTCAATCGTGCAAATAAATCAACAAGTTTTAATGTCTTAATCACATTTTTCAATTAAGTCCGGATTTATCAAGTATTCTTAAGGAAAGAACACTTGATTCGTATTAGGGTACCCTGCAAAACAAAGCATAATAAAATAATACCTTAAAGAAAGGCCGGTTAGTTTTCACAACAATTGTAGTCCACTTTATGCAAAATGATTACATAAATCCCCAGCAGAGTCGCCAAACTGTGAACCCCTTCCCCCAAAAACACATAGGCATGAGATGTATGTGATGAATGAGAAGAAATGCACGTGAGTGTGAGTCGCCACCTTGTTTAATTATTTTAGGGTAAACTAGGAAAAAACCCTAAGTGACTCCAATTTTAATTAACCTAGTTACTAGATTAATTATCCCAATGATTAAGGCGCAATCTACGAACCCGAGATGGATCCCGAGACCATGTCATGCTGATGAACTAACCGATGAATGAATGTTTTGCAAGGTGAATGATGTAATTGGACCAAATGAAATGTTTATGTGATTTTGACTTGCCGCCCGGGGTGAAATCCCGAACGTGCCTACGTACTTCCGTGTGAATGGAAGATCAAAGTCAACGTAGTTCGATAGGCCTTCTTTGAAGGGCTTTGAAGGTGTATGCTTAATGCATGAATGTGTATGCTTTATGCATGAGTGTGTATGCTTTGTGCATGAGTGTTTATGCTTTGTGCATGAGTGTTTATGCTTTGTGCATGAGTGTGTATGCTTTGTGCATGATTGTTTAGGCATTTTGCCAAAAGATCGATTGATTCGATTAGGCGTTCGTCGCCAAAAATGTTGGTTTTAAGGCATTTGTGCCAAAAATGGTTGTCGGGCGATTTGTCGCCAAAGTCGTTGATTTTAAGGCTCTTAGCCAAAATGGTTGATTTAGGCAATCTGTTTGCCAAAATGATGTGATTGGGCGATTGTCGCCAAAATGATTGATTTTAAGGCCTTTGGCCAAAAAGTGTTGATTTAAGCAATTCGTTTGCTAAAATGATGTGATTGGGCGATTGTCGCCAAAATGATTGATTTTAAGGCTTTTAGCCAAAATGATTTGATTTAGGCAATTGTTGCCAAAATGTGCGATTTAGGCGATTGTCGCCAAAATGGTTGATTTTAAGGCCTTTGGCCAAAAGATTGATTAATTTAAGCGATTTGTCGCTAAAATGGTTGATTTTAAGGCCTTTGGCCAAAATGTGTTGTTTTAGGCAATTAGTTTGCCAAAACGTGCGATTTAGGCTTTAATGCCACGATTATCAATTAATCGGCCGTCCGAGCTTAATCACAATTTATTGTCGAAACGTGATTGATTAAGGCTTTTAGCCACAATTATTGATTAATTGGACTTAAGCCGAATTTGTTCGAAATAAGGCAATTGAACCGTAGTTATTAATTAACTAGGCTCTTTTAGCCAATATTGTCGGATTTAAACTTTAATACCACAGTTATTAATTAACCGGACATTTAAGCTTAATCGTGTTTAATTAAGACAGTTCATTTGTCTAAAAAATAATGACGTGGATGCATTTATGCAATTGTAGAATTATTAAGAGTAGAAGAGAAATATGCATGAAGTGCTAAAATTAAATAGGCAGAGTTTTGTTTACATACCTTATTTAATCGACGACCGCTTCTTAATTCCAGATTAAGCTCCTTGCTTAGGAAATATTAATTAATTTTAATTTGTTTAATTTTAATGTCCAAACATCACAATAAAAAATGCAATAAAAATTAAATTAAATACAAAAAGCGGTAAAGAAAACGCAAGGAGCGTGAGAGGGAGAGGGTTTCGTCCGTCAACACAGACCGGAGGTGTCAAAATTGGACTGAAAATGGCCTATTTATAGGCCATTTTCGGGTCCCGGGCGGCAGGTGCCGCCGGGAGGGCGGCAGCTGCCGCCCGGGGGGCTGGGCGGCAGGTGCCGCCTGGCTCGGCGGCAGCTGCCGCCCTGTCGCTGGGGCTGCAGGCCCCGCCCACGCTGGGCGGGGGGTGCCGCCTGGGAGGGCGACAGCTGCCGCCCAGTCGGTGGGGCGGCAGGGCCCGCCTGGTCTGGGCGGCAGGTGTCGCCCAAGCTGGGCGGCAGGTGCCGCCCAGGGGCGTAGGGGGGCCAGGCCCCGCCTGCGCGGGGCGACAGGCCCCGCGCGCGCTGGGCGGCACGCCTCGCCCGCGCGGGGCGACAGGCCCCGCGCGCGCTGGGCGGCTGGCCTCGCCCGCGCCCGCGGCAGGCCCCGCCCGCGCGGGGCGACAGGCCTCGCCCGCGCGCGCTGGGCGGCAGGCCTTGCCCAGGAAGTGGGGCGGCTCCTGCCGCCGTGGCCGGCGACAGGCTCCGCCGTGGCCGGCGGCAGGCGCCGCCGTGGCCGGTGTGGACACCGTGCCTCGTTCCGAGGGCCTTTTTGGGAGTTCCGGACCTCCGAAAAATATTCCGGGACCTGTTCCGCGATCCTCGCGATATTCCGGACGTTTTAAGTACCATATTGACATATTTTCGGTGAACTTCCGAAATAGCCTCCGGTCCGGCCGGACTGTTTGCAGTCCGGAAAAACAGGCTTTCTGAGCCTCAAAATTTGGGTATTCACAGCTATTATCGACTCCAAATCTAAAGAAATTAGCACTCTGACTTCAACACAGAAAGCTGGAATCAACGAAACAAATGCAAAGATCCATGAGAATAATGAAAGCACTGTAAGTATTTTTGAACCTGAATCAGAAAGTGATCTTCTAAATACTTACAATAATCTTTGCAATGAGTTTGAAAAACTTGTTAGAAAGCTTAAAGTTTTAAAGAAAGATTTCAAAAAATTGAAATCTAAAAGTAATCATTTAAAAGATTCTTTTTATCAAGAAGTTACATGCAAAGATCTTATTATAGAAATCAAAGATCTTAAAAATTGGAATAATCGTTTTTCTGAAAATCTGACACATCTTGAAGAAAAATGCAAAAATCTGAATTCTGAAAATGAATCTTGGAAAACTAAAATTAGAATTCTAAAGTCAATTTCAGAATCATTTTCTAAAGAGAAAACAAGTTCTAATAGCATTTCTAAACTGAATCGTGTTTCTAATCAGAAAAATGTTGTTTCTAATGTTGTGACTTTAGAACATCAAAGTTTCAACAAAAAGAATAATCATAGTGCACCTGTTACCACTAATCCTCCAGGACCCAATATGAGTTGGGTACCTAAATCTGCTTGATCTTTTCAGGTGTGCCTAAGGAGCGAACTGAAGACAGAGATGTGGTACATGGACAGCGCTTGCTCTAGGCATATGACTGGTGACAAAAAGAAGTTCACCAGATTAGAAAGGAAAAAGGGAGGTACGGTAAGCTTTGGAGACAAAGCAAAAGGTAAAATCGTGGGTATTGGTGTGGTAGATTCTAATCCTTCAATAGAAGATGTATGCTTTGTAGAAGGATTACATTATAACCTGTTAAGTGTGAGTCAGATTTGTGATAAACATAGAAGAGTGATCTTTGAACCTTCTCATTGTGAAGTTCAGAACATGCAAGATAACAAAACCTTATTCGTTGGAAAAAGGTTTGGAAATATATACCTAGTAGATCTTTTTGATATGCATAACCAGGATATATGTCTAGTATCTATTGATAATTCTAGTTGGTTATGGCATAGAAGACTTGGACATGCAAGCATGCAACTTATTTCTAAACTGTCTAAGAAGGATTTGGTTCGTGGTTTGCCAAAGTTGAAATTTGAAAAAGATCACATTTGTGATGCTTGTCAAATGGGCAAACAAACCATAACTTCTTTTAAATCTAAGGGCATGGTCTCAACTTCTAGACCTTTAGAATTACTGCACCTTGATTTATTTGGTCCAATTACTCCTTCTAGTCTTGGAGGAAAATTCTATGTATTTGTTATTGTAGATGACTACTCTAGATTCACCTGGACACTCTTCCTTAGAAATAAGGATGAGTCATTTGACATGTTTGTTCATCTGTGCAAGAAAATACAAAATGAGAAAGGATACAACATCACAGCAATTAGAAGTGATCATGGAGGAGAATTTGAAAATCAGAAATTCAATGCTTTTTGCAATGAGACAGGAATCTTCCATAACTTCTCAGCACCTAGAACACCTCAACAAAATGGAGTGGTGGAACGCAAGAATAGAACACTTCAAGAGATGGCCAGAACCATGCTAAGTGATTCTAAACTACCAAAGTATTTCTGGGCAGAAGCAGTCAATACTGCTTGTTATATTCTAAACAGGTCTTTAGTAAGATCTGAACTTAAAAAGACTCCATATGAGCTATACAAAGGAAGAAAACCAAATATTGGTTATTTTCATATTTTCGGGTGTAAATGCTTTATTCTAGATAACAAGAAAAATCATCTTGCAAAATTTGATGCTAAATCTTATGAAGGGATTTTTCTGGGATATTCTAATAATAGTAAAGCATATAGAGTGTTTAATAAAAAGACACTAGTTGTAGAAGAATATATTCATGTTGTGTTTGATGAAACTGACTCTACTTCTAGAACATTAGAAAGTGATGATGTTGTAGATTCTAATCCTGAGAAGCAGAATGAGCAATCAGAACAACTAGAACAGCCATAAAGCGATCAGAATATCAATAATCAGGCTGAACCTGAATTAGAACATGAAGATCAGAATATAGCTGAAAGCCAAATGCCAGAAACAGAAAATGAAGATTCTCAATTACCAAAAGAATGGCGATTTCATAAGTATCATCCCCAGGAAGACATAATGGATAATCCCTCAGAAAGGATGATGACTAGAGCTCAACTTAGAAGATATTTTGGTAATGTTGCTATCGTTTCTCAATTAGAACCTAAAAATTTAGAAGATGCCCAAAATGATGAAAGTTGGATTCTTGCTATGCAAGAAGAGCTAAATCAATTTGAGATAAACCAAGTTTGGAAACTTGTTTCTAGACCTAAAAACCATTCTGTTAGTGGAACAAAATGGGTGTTTAGAAATAAGCTTGATGAATAAGGTAATGTTGTGAGAAGCAAGATTAGTGGCTCAAGGGTACAACCAAGAAGAAGGCATCGATTTTGATGAAACCTTTGCTCCGGTTGCTAGACTTGAGGCCATTAGAATGCTTTGTGCATTTGCATGCTTTAAAAACTTCATGTTGTATCAAATGGATGTGAAAAGTGCTTTTCTAAACGGTTTTCTAAATGAAGAGGTGTATGTAGAACAACCTCCAGGCTTTGAAATTTTTGATAAACCTGATCATGTTTACAAACTTACAAAGCTCTTTATGGTTTAAAGCAAGCTCCTAGAGCTTGGTATGAAAGATTGAGTAAGTTTCTATTAGAAAATGGTTTTTCAAGAGGAAAGGTTGATACAACACTATTTATTAAAAATAAAGCACATGATATTCTAGTTGTACAAATATATGTTGATGACATAATCTTTAGTTCTACTAACGACCTTCTATGTAAGGAATTTTCTAAGATTATGCAGGGTGAATTCGAAATGAGTATGATGGGAGAATTAAATTTCTTCCTAGGGCTTCAAATCAAACAATGTGAGAATGGAATTTTCATCAATCAAGCAAAATATACTAGAGAGTTGTTGAAACGATTCAAAATGGAAAATGCCAAGGTATGTAGTACACCAATGAGTCCATCGTCAAAATTAGAAAAAGATGAAAAAGGCAAAGACGTGGATATCAAGCTGTTTAGAAGTATGATTGGTTCTTTGCTATATCTAACGGCAAGTAGACCAGACATACACTTTAGTGTTTGTCTTTGTGCTAGATTTCAATCATGTCCCAAAGAATCTCATTTAATTGCTGTGAAGAGAATACTAAGATATCTTTAATTTGGGTCTGTGGTATTCTAAAGATGATACATTTGATCTTATTGGTTATAGTGATTTTGATTTTGCAGGAAGCAGAATAGATAGAAAAAGCACGTCTGGAACTTGTCAATTTCTGGGTAGCGCCCTTGTATCATGGTTTAGCAAGAAACAGACATCTGTTGCTCTTTCTACTGCCGAAGCAGAATATGTTGCTGCTGGAAGTTGTGTGGCACAAGTTCTATGGATAAAACAACAGTTGGCAGACTATGGACTAAAATTAGAAACAGTACCTATCAAATGTGATAATATAAGCGCCATCAATTTATCCAAGAATCCAGTGCAACATTCTAGAACCAAGCATATTGAACTCAAACATCACTTCATACGTGATCATGTACAAAAAGGTGACATCGTAATTGAGTTCATTCCCATAGAAAAACAATTGGCAGATATCTTTACAAAACCTTTGAATGAAAGTCAATTCTGCACAATTAGAAGAGAACTTGGTACGTTAGTTCTAAACTCATAACTTTAGAACTTTGTAAGTATGTTCTAAACTACTTTCTAATTTCGAAAATAGAAGATTTGCTATATTCTAATTTTTATTCTGTGTGAAAACTGTTTTTTGTCTAAATACGCACATTTTCTTTTATGACTTTCTAAAGTCATTATCAGAATCTTGCTTTAGACTAAAACAGTTACTTTATTATGTTTGTCTTTATTGTATTTTTTTTTGGTGCTTTGGCGATTTTAAGTTTTTTTTATTTTTTATTTTATTCTTTTGTTTTGTTTTATTTCCTTTATTTATTTTGTTCCTTGTGTCTTATTTGTCGTTTTAAATTCCATTTAAAAACTATTCTTTATTTCTTTCTTCCGCCACTTAAGTGTCTCTATTTTGTGTTAACCACTTAATATTCTCTTTATCTTCTCTTTGAAAACTGAAACCCTAAGTTGCTTTTGAGTTTCTGCAACAATGGCCGAATCTAATTCAAACTCCTCATCTGACTCTCTTACCGAGCAAGAGCTTCAACTTCTAAAGAAGCTTTCAAAGAAGTATGAACAGAAGGAGTTGAAGGAGAAAAAGGCAGAAGAAAAACCTAAGAAAAGAAAAATCGAAACGGGTACTTCACAGAAACAAGCAGCAAAAGCTCATGACAAAGGTAAGTCGATTCTCTCAACTTACCCTCTTATGCGCTCCTATGTGATTGACTGGAAGTTTTTTGGTGGTGATGAGTTTAACTTTAAGGAACTTTTTGAGTTCCAAGGCTGGATGAAGTTTCTGTCTTTAAATGTGCTATGTTATGAGAACCTAGTTAAGGAGTTTTATGGATCGTTGAAAGTCAGTAGGACAGAGGAGATCTCTGTGAAACTTCAGGGTGAAACCAGGGTAATTTCGTATGATGACTTTGGGAAAATTTTTGGTATTCCAAATGCTGGGTCTAGGGTGACCAAAATCAAAGATGTGACTAAGGTTAGCGACTACAAAAAGGAAGATTTTGTGAGAAAAATTGTGAAGAGAGTGTCTGCAGAGAAACAGGGCTCAATAGAATGCTCCAACCTAACAGAGAGCATGAAACGACTGTACAAGATTATCGTTCATTATATCTATCCCAAGAGTGCCTCTTTGACATATGTGAATCAGGTAGAATTGTGTATAATGTGGCACATTGTTGAGAGGAAACCCCTCAACCTATGTCACATTATTTTTGATAAGCTGCAGAATAATCCAAAGAAGCTACCTTACGGGATGATTCTTACACCAGTTTTTGAATTTTTGGATATTGACTTGGATGAGCATGTTGGGAGTTCTGTTTCTAAGTTGGACAGCGGGTCCTTAAAGATGAAAGATGAGGAAGAAGAGAAAGAAAAGGAAGTAAAGGCAGAAAAGAAGGAGAAGGAAGAAAAAGAAAAAGAAGAAATTGAAAAACAAAAGAAAGTAAAAAGTGAAGCTGAAAAGAAGAAGGAAAAAGGAAAAAGGAAGCTGGAAGGTATAGTAAAAGAAGAGAGGAAATCAGAAGAGAAAGAAGAGGAAAAGAAGTCAGCAGAAAAGGCTGAAGAAGAGGAAGAAGAAACACAAGAAGAGGAATTAGAAAAGGAAAGCTCCGTAGAAAAAGAAGAAACAGAGAAGGAGAGCACTGAAGAGAAAGAAGAATCAGAAAAAGAAACAGGAAAGAAAGAAGAGCCGGAGAAATCAGAAAAAGGGAAGAAAGCTAAGGAAGAAAGTGATACTGAAACTGAGAAAATAGAAATCAGTGATGAAGAAAAGACTACTGAGGGCAAGGCAGAGCAAGAATCTGAGTCATTGTCAGCTAAACGTAGTAGGGATGCTATGCTAAAAAGATTAGAAGAGGATCTAATAGCAGAACATAACAGGGAACTTGATGAGGCGATTCAACAGTGCAAGACTGTGATTGAACAAAATCAGTCTCTCATTGAAGTTCTGGAAAGGATGAAAGATGTAAATGCCAGGAAGTTAGCTACTCTAAAGGTGAAAGGAACACCTTTCGTTCCCTCCTCAGAGAAGCCAAAGAATGTGAAGCATACTGCTAGCAAGCACAGAACACATGGAAGAAAGCCTCCACTACATCCATCTTCTAAAAGAACAGAAAGCTCTTTTGAAACTGCTCCAGCTCAGCCTTTGAGGAGTTCTAAGAGACTTAGAACTGGTCCTAAGCCTCTCTGATCTGTTTTCTATATGTTGTGAACAATTTATTTTGTGTTTTTGCTTTATCTTCGTAGGATTATTTGTTGTTTGAACTATTTATTTTCTTTATTTGTGCTGTGATCTTATCTAACCCTTTTTATATGATGACAAAAAGGGGGAGAACAGGTATTTTGGTTGTATTTTGAAAACTATTGGTACGTACTTGGCAACCAAAGTACTGATATATAGTGGTTATCTGTGTGCTAATATTTTCTAATTTGTATGTTTACAGATTATCATTTTCTATATTGTCTATGTTGTTGAGCTACATGATAAGCTATGTGATTTTAGAACTTAGATTCTCATTCTAACAACCGTTTTGCAGGTTGAATGTGAGTTCTTTTGTTCTATTTCTAAACATTGCTTTTATTCTTTTGCTCTGATCATATATTTTGTTTATTAGAACTTAGAACATCCTGTCAATTTCTGCTAGTTCTAATATATATACATGCTCTGATTATTAGAACTTAGAATTTGTTGCCTATTTTTTGTTAGTTCTAAAATCATTTTCTAAAAAGGCCTCCCTAGTTCTAATTTTCATAAAACAATTTTATTGCATCTATTCAGGGGGAGCAAACTACATGTAACATCCCTTCCCGGTCCACCCGTTAACCCGAATGAACCGAGCCGAGACGCTACAATCTGGTTGAACTTATATCCTGTCATGCTGATATCATCCTGTATGCTAAATATGAATATAAAACACTCGCAATTAAACTTCAAACTTTCAATATCTCCAACTAATCATCATAACACAACAACACTTTATATATATAGTCATAACTGTATAAATCCTCAATAGCATTGAAAATCCAGCAATTAATTGCATTCATGATCTATATCAAGTCTTCATGACCTAATCATACCAACTATAGTAAAATATTTCAATCATTTCCTCCAAATACTTACACCACAATAATTACATGCTTCAATTATATTTCCAATCACATAAGCTCTAACAAATGTAATAATTATACATGCCATAAATCTTAATACATGCCATAATTCTTAATATTACAACTCTCAATCTACTATGACCAAGTTAGTCACTTCTGCTTTGAACGTACTCCTCAAGTCTTCAAGTACCAACCACGATCTTCAACCTACGCGTGATAAAAATCGACGCGCTGAGTATAAAACTCGGTGGTGCTCATAATTCACATACGAAACAAAGTGCGATGGCAACTAACTTAAAATATAAATTTCATAAAGCATTGATACTCATAGAATCAGTAAATTTCAACATAAATGTCTCTTTATAGCAACGAATAAACTTCTAATTCATAAACATCAATAATTTAGTTCTAATTATCTCATAACTCCTTTACATGAACCTTAACTCACACCTTATGATACTATCATGATCTTACCTGCTGTTCATTGTGTTGTATGAATGAAATCAATAAACATGTAAGATTACATAACAGTATATGTTCATTGTCTTACTTGCTATTCATTATGCTGTATGACTTATGCACTTTTAGTCACATCATATAAGTTATGATTAATAACATCTCAAGACTGTATGGCTCCTTAAGAATTAAATAAATAAACTTGTAAGCATATATAACATGATACTTTCATAATCTTACCTGATGTTCTTTATGTTGTATGAACTCTGCAACTTGATTAAACTCAGTGAATATCACAATGAATGAAGAAACATATAAGCACATACATATGTAGAAATAAACATTTACTCACATATGGAATGTAAGCACACATATCATGATACTTTCATTTTCCCTTAATGATCTTTCTTGCTGTTTAGTATACTGTATGATTATGCAATTTATAGTCGATATAACTGTATAGCTCCATAAGGTTATAATGAAACCGAAGTGATAAGAAAAACTGTATGAAACTGGATGAAACTGTATGCTTGGCTGCTATGGCCTGTATAATCATATCCACTCAACGGCCTGTAGCCGGAGTACCAAACTGTATGGGGCGCAGATCTGCTATTCTATGTCGCGACATAGCCTTATCTACATGGTTTCTACCTAACCTCAATGGAGCATATTAATGGAATGACAATAGATAAAACAAAAGCAAAGTAACTGTGTCATAACTTGTATGCTTGTGTCATGTTATTTTCACACCATTTGCATGTTTACATTTTGTGTTTATACATGTGTTCATGTTGTCTTTTTGTTTTAAAATGGTTGAAGACATACAAGTTGAGAAAGGAATACAATTACATAGAATTCATAACTTCATACACCATTTCACATCATTTCACAATTGCATAGAATACAATTACAAGTTGTGTTTACCTCATTTCACATCATTTGCATGCTTGCATGTTGTTTTGATACATGATTTAATGTTGTATTTTTGTTGTAAAATGATTGGAGGCATACAAAGTGAGCAAAGGAATCCAATTGCATAGAAAAAGAAGTCCAAAAGTGCATGAAAACACAAGTCGCGAGCGCGCCTTGCAAGGTCGCGAGCGCGTAAAGCACCAAATGAGAGACAGTGAGTTATCGGGCACAAGTCGCGAGCACGTACTTCAAAGTTGCGAGCGTGTAGAGTGCAAAATGAGAGACAGTGAGTTCCCAGGCCAAATTCGCGAGCGCGCGATGAAGGTCGCGAGTGCTTACAAGCCAAGGGCCAAGTCGCGAGTGCGCAAATGAAAATCGCGGTCACGTACAGTGCAAAATGAGAGTCAGAGAGTTTCAGGTGAAAGTCGCGAGCGCGCAAATGAAAATCGCGGTCGCGTACAGTGCAAAATGAGAGTCAGTGAGTTTCAGGCACAAGTCGCGACCTCTTCAGGCAATTCGCGCGCGCGCATCGCGTTTTCCAGCCTGCACTGTCTATACTCTTTTGATCATATCTCTCAATATACAACTCCGATTTGAATGATTCAAAAACCCATGTAAAGCTAACACATAGAGGAACAAATAACTCTTCTAGGACACTTCCTAATTCCATCATTAAATGGGGTCAAAATCAAGATGAAGTTACTGGTAAAATTTCCAGTACCAGTAACTCCCCTGTTTCAGCATAAACTCACTATTTACTTCATTTATTCAATACCTCCCCTGTTTTCTCACCATTACCAGTCCTCTCACTCAACATGAAGCAATATTGTCTCATTAGCAACACACCACACAATTTCTCATGCAAAGAAAATGGTAAATGAAAAGAGATATCACACCTTCACTTAACAAGCTTGGAATCTTCTTCTTAGCTTCCTTTTTCTTCTACCTTTGAGCTCACCTCTCCTATACATGAGAATTCTTATGAATCATCTAAAAATATCACCAAATGATTCAAGTATGAAAATTAAGAAGGTTTACTTACTTGGATAGAATAGAAGTTGAACTAATGTTTGAATCCCATTAACATCTTCACTACCATTAAAAGTGATGGAGAAAGGAAAGTGGAAGAGGAAAGTAGAGGAAGAAGATGAAGATAAGGATGAAGAAATGAAAATGAAATGGAACTCACGGGTAGTCTCTCGAATATCATGGATTTTTATGTGAAAATTATCAAATGGTACCTCAAGTGTCAAAATGGTACAACTTCCTACCTCAACTTTATATTTTAGTGCAAGCAAGTCCTAATCCTTATACTTTGATCTTTTTGTTTCCTTCAAGTAAGTCCACTTCTTCTCCTTATTTCATTCTAGCCCACTCTAGACTCTAATAGCTCGAACCGGGTTTTGGATCAGCCCGACTCGACTCTAAGCAACGCCTCGATTCAATAGAAAAATGGGACGTTACACTACATGTTCTAAATTGCTTCATATTAAAAATCTTTTGGCATATTTAGAACTTATATGCATAAAATTCAGGGGGAGCACATGTTTTTGTGTTTGCTAAATTTATTGGTTTTGTCATCATCAAAAAGGGGGAGATTGTTGGCTCAAGGGTCAAATCTCGGATTTTGATGATTAATACAAAACAAATAAATTTAAATTATGTTATTTGTGCTAATTTTATTTTATGCAGAATTTCTTTGGAAAGAATATCATACAAGGCAAATCCTACTTTGAGTGAGAAGATTTCGAAGACCTAGTAGCTAGGTATTTAGGGAAACTTTGTAGGATAGAGAGAAAGTCCATATATGAGCACAAAAATCGTTTTCTCTCTCAAAAATATTTTTCGGAAAAATTAGTTTTCTTCAAAATAATTTATTTTCGAAAATATTTCTTCAAATCGAAAAGATTTATTTTTCCTAAAAACTAAAGAGATTTTCTTCTCTAATGTTTTTGGTAATAAAATCATTTACTCTTTCGGAAATATATTTTGAAAGATCTAAGGTTTTTCAAAGTTATTCGCTTACCTTAAAATGAAAGGGAAATCTCTTTCGGTTTTGGTAAGTGCATCTTTCCGCAAATAATTTCTCTCCAAAATAAATGTTGTCAAAGATCTTTTCTAAAGGGAAGTGAAAATCGGATTTTATTCTCTTACCAAAAAGGGATAAAACAATTTTTGGTAACAAAGATTTTAACATCTTCAAAAATAAGGAAAGAAGATATTCTGATCTCTTTCCAAAAGGTGACAGCTCTTTTGTTTCCTATATAAAGGAACGTTCACGCCTTAAACATTTGGTGAAGTAAGAGTATTTGTTTTAAGAGCACTCTCTCTCATTGAACGAATCCTTTTCTCTCAAAACTTACTCAACCCCCATTTTCTTTTCATCTCTACTCTTAACGTTTTCGATATTTAAAGTGAAAAGAATTTTTACAATTACTTTTGAAAAACAGTTCTGTGTTCTAATTGAACTTATAATCTGATAAAATTGTTTTTCCTGTGCTTATATAGGCGTTTCTTTCTGTCTATTTAGAATCTGTATTCTATAGTAGACAGGCTCTTTATTTGTTAAATTTTTTAGTGTAATAGCTTAGGTTAGAAGCTATTGAGATAGAGGTTATCAAGCAATCTTCTCCATGTGTGGGATAGTAATGTCTTGAATCGAGTTTTCTGTACTCTACCAAAAACAGCAAGGGTTGAGGTTAACTAGAACCTTTGGAAAATCTAGTGGAACAAAAGGGTAGATCTAGGTTTTTGATCTATTGCCTTGTACTGTTGGTTTGTCTCTTACCCTTTAAAAGAGATAACTTAGTGGAGGATCTCAAGATGCGTCTTGGGGAGTGGATGTAGGCGAGTTAGTGTCGAACCACTATAACTCTCGGTGTTAATCTCTTTATTTCTGGAGTTTGGTTGATATTGTCTCTTTTACACTCTTGTTTAATTTTAAAAACGCTGAAATTGTTAATAATTCAGATGTTCTAAAAACAGCAATAAGTTTCATCTATTCTGAACATTAGAACTCTGGTATTCTAATATAGTGAATATACAATGTTCTAACTGTTGTTCTATTTCCAGTATAATTCACTGTTTGGGTTTCTATTTTGTTTTCTAAACTTTATGAGGAAGTTCTAATCTTGATAACTCTCCATCGTAAAGTTGTTCTTATTTTTTATTAAAGCTCTGTGAAGAAGTTCTAAACTTAATAACTATCTTTCAATTTGCTTTATATATGGTTTGCAAACTTTATGAGGAAGTTCTCAGTTCAATAACTTTCCTTCATAAAGAAGCTCTGATATTGTACAAGTCAGTGTGAAGCTGTTCTAATCAATAGCTGCATTTTGCACAGACTTTCTATATCTGAAATTAGAACATTGTGAGGAGATTCTAATTCATATTCTATTCTCACAAAGTTCTGTGTGTGTTTTTCCGCTGTGCTTAGAATTCTAATTTCTGTTTAGAATTTCTAAAATCTATTTCAGTTTTTAGAAAATTCAATTCACCCCCCTCTTGGATTGTGCCATATATATTCGGGACCCACAAAATATCTATTCGTACTATCACTTAAAGTGTGCGTTCGTGGTCCACAAATTACATTCATTGAAGCCAATTATTGCATCATTCTCAACATTCGAATCTAGTGTTGTACTCAACTCCTTATTTTTTGCACCTGTGAATATTTGTCGTTGTAAGCATTCCTGACACTACAAGATAATTATTGAACTCCTTAAAATTTATTTTATTTCGGTGAGACACATAGTTATTATTGAAATGTAAAAATATAAGGTCATAATAAGTCTTTTATAAACTTAAGAATATCATAAGACAAATAGTGTAAATTTCAAGAGTAAATTTATGCATTAGATGTGTTCGGCGACAACTTTTGAAATAATTTTTAGCATTTTGGCCGGTCAAAATACTAAATGTCATTCTTTATAGTGTTTGGTAATAAAGCGTTTGAACTAGCTTTTATAGGTTAAGGTAACGTTTTATAAAAAAGTTAATCCATGTAACGTTTAGTTTTTAGCGTTTATTGAAAAGTTACTAAAACAGTTAATACTTAAACGCTGTTAAAATAACTAACAACTATCAAAACAGCTAATTTTCCGAACAGACCCTAGGCCTATAGTTTTTTTTTTAGCTTTTAACTATCGTATGGAATAAATGGATTTCATAGCAAGATTTTGTGAAGTTTATTTATAAATCTAAATTTTTATATTTGTTGTGAAAAAAATAAAAATTTAAATTTTACAAATTCAATTCAATAGATTTCAATATAACTGAATTCAATTCTATAAACAAATTGTAGATTTTTCAAATGAATTTTACAAACTTAAAGGATTCAAACTTTATGATAAAAACTTCCATACAAACTTAAACAATTCAAGCTTTGTGACAAAACTTTCATCTTCTCTTAACTTTCTAAAGTTATTATGCCAATAATATTTTAATAATAAAAGTAAATAAATTTTTAATTTTTGAATTTATTCCAAACATGAAAATTTCATTTAGAAATGAATCTAGAATTCATTTTTATATGTAAATTCTATTTGCATTGGTTTATACTAAACAAAGTGTAAGATATTTTTTTTTTCTTGACGTGGCAGAACTTTATTTTGAGGATATATACATTAAATAAAATCTATATATTGCAAAAAAATTAATATAAAGTTATAAAATATTCACATGATTTTCATAAATGAAGTACTAAAAATGATCTTAGTACAAATATAGGATTCTTATAAATATTTTAAGCAAATAATTATTTTTATAAAATTTTACAAATGAGCATTAATCATATTAAATTATTTTACCGACTTTTAAGTTATAAAGTTTTTGTACTAAATTCCAATACAAAATTTAGAGCTCAGATTATGTTCCAAAGGAAATTCGCTACAAATTTTATAAAGGAAAAATTACAATTTTATCCTCATATTTTATTAAAATTAACTAGTATATGCTCGCCGTTTTAGAAATATATTATTTTGCTCTTAACATTTGGCTTCTTTAAACACTTATGCCATTCCGTCTAATTTTACTACTTTTACCGTTAAATATAATGTAAAAGACAAAATTGTCCTCTTCTTCTACATCTCAACCTCTTCCTCCACCATCTCAGTCCTTTAACCAGAAAAAAAAAACAGCAAAATTTCGGGAATTATACACCAAATAATGGCCACCTGAACTCAAAACAACCTTTCAAGTTACAACCCAACAAATAACAAGCTGCCGCTTATAAAAACAAAAGACTTGCTGCTGAGACCCAAAACGACAGCTGTATTCTCCAGACAGCTTGCAGAACACCAACTTTCACGGCGCCGGAGGTGATGGCACGGAGGGGTTACGAGGGTCCAAAAGTGGATTCATGGCCTTTTTCAATTTCTTTTCCAATTTCTTCAATTCAAAACCTTACCCAAGAAGAAGAGTTTAAAAAATTGATGCAATTCAATTCGAGTTCTTGTGAAGAAGCCAATATTTGTGTATATGCACATATATTTCTTTTTTTGATATACTCGGTAAATAATACTGTCAACGTAACCAAAGTGATTTCTATTATTAATTCAGATCATCCTCTCATTGTTTTTCTTTGCCTAGCAATAAAAATAGTAATTATTATTTTTCATTATAGTTATATTTAAATATTGATTTAGTGTTAAGGGCAGGGGTTGGAAATTGATTGATGACTTGATTTCCTTTTTGGAGACCTATTAAGACTTTAAAGATCCACATTTATAAATTAGGAACTAAAAAAGTAGGTCTAAGAAATGAGTTGAACTTTATTCTGAGACTATTTCATTATAAATAATTTATATGGTAAAATATAATATAAATTGAGCACTTATATTTATTTTAATATAAATAAAATTCATATTTTAATATTATATAGATAAAAAATAAATATATAACGAAGATCGTACAAAATACTAGTTTAAAAGAAAAGATTGAAATACATATGTATGAGCAACAAGTATTCAAACATCATAGAACTTAATCCGCCGCAATTTATCATTCACCAATCCCAACATCAACACTATTTTATATAATAAAATCACATTTCAAAATAAAAATAACCCATCAATATTTTTATCTTAAATTTTCTCATTTTTAATTCTTTATAACCATATCTATAATCTATAATTTATAATATATATAAAAGTATGAACGAGGAAAACATTGGATTCCTAAATGCGCATACTAAGTTTATAAACTGATAAAAATGTTATTACCGATCCTATTCTAATTATGGTATCAATTTATTATATTAATATTATAAATTTAATTCATTCTAATTAGGAACTTGTTCTATCATACCACTATATATATTTTCAGTTTTAATTGCTTTTGGTTATCAAGAATTTGTTGCTTTTGATTATCAAGAATTGTTACATCAAGCTTTTGCTAATTTGAAATTATTAAGTTTGCAATCATATCTTCTTCTGAGATAAGTATAATCTTAACTCTCTCTCTATTTATAAATTAATAGAATAGTTTTTATTTATAGTTCTTATAATTTAAATCTATAGATTAACTGTAATTGTTTAGTAATCATGAATAATTATAAACTTATAAGTTTTTATTCATGAATAGCATTATCATAAAATATCTTAAAGAGATAGACCCTCTAATTAGAGAAATTTTAATTTTATTTATCGATCAAAATTATATAATAATTTTAATTAGATTGATTATATTAGATTTCTTAATCATATTATTTTTACTAATTAACAAATCTTGTTCATTATTTTCCGCTGCCAAGAGTTGATAAAGGGTTCTATAAACGTGTTAGAAACGGAAGTTTTTCCGTTTCTAAAGATATAACACACTAGAAGTTTTCCCCTGAGAGTCTAGAAAGGGGTTAGCAACGGAAATTTTATCGTTGCCAAAGTTTTAACAAAAATTCTATTTAAATCTAAATTATATTAGAGGTTTAATCTAATTCTAAATAGGAAATTGACATATAGTATAGATTATATATATTTTTTATTCAATTTAAGAATTTTAAAATAAATAGTGTACTAATTATTGGTAACTATTTATTAATAAATACAATTTATTTTTAATGTTATATAATGAAAATTAAAAATTCTTTTATTTACTATATATATATTCCAATTCTTATTGATTTCAATTTACTTTTTTTTACTGAATTATGGAATTAATATGTGCCTATCTAAGGCTTAGCTTAGGGTTGAGTTTTTTAACTTTGCGTCTCAATCTTTCATCGTATGATTATAAAATAATAGATATTTCATCGAAAAAGTAAGAGTTGGTATTTATAGCCTTAACACCAATTCTTAGAAAAGCATTAGTTTTACTAATAATACTCCTTCTTCTTGTTTTTATTTGAATTGTTTTATTCATTGGTCCATTAAATTTATGAGTCTTCTCAAAAAGAACATGTCAAATTATTTGATTTTTGGCAATTTGCGATAACTTTAATACTTGATTTTAGTTTTTGATTCATGGTTGTTTTCTTTCTTTCTTTCTTTTTTTTTTTTTTTTAATTTTTGATTTTTTTCTGATTGGTTAAAAATTGTATATATAACTTACAGATACATATTATAGATATAATATTTGCAATTAGATGTACTTTGGTCACGTAATTAGCTAAATATTACAGTTTTTATCATATAATTTTATTTATGAATTTTTTATTATAATTAAATATTATATTTTATATATTAAAATACAACGAACAAATAATAATATGCAAAGTACGCTTTTACATGATAATAAGAGTCAAATAAAATGTTCAACAAAAAATAATTTTCAAAAATTTTTTATTTAACTAAAATTTCATATTTATATATTGTAAATAAATGAAATTCAATACAATTAAATCTAATTTTATTATTAGTAACTCCTTAATGTAGAATTCTAAGTTTTTTTTTTTAAAAAAAAAATATAATTCTAAGTTTCTAACAATTATAAAAATCAAAAAGAAGAGATAATTAAAATGTCTAATAAAAAAGGGTTGTTAGTTTGGTCAGAGAAATATTAATATCTCAGTTTCTGATTTAACCCCTGATTTATTAATGAATATCAAAAATTCAGATTTTCTAGAATGAACTAATCATAACGGCATCATTATTGTCATCTGTAATCACCAAAAACATATTAAAAGAGTGAAAAATTATATATATATATATATATATATATATATATATATATATATATATATATATATATATATATGTATGTATTATACAAAAATTATATTTTACAAAAATGATATTATATTATATATATATAGTAAGGATGTAATATTTTTAAAGATTAATTTTATAGATTGAAAAAAAAGAAAGTAATTAATTTTGATTAGTATATTAATATCCTATTTAAATTTAAAATCTATTCAATCAAAAAATTTTATTATATTCGAAATAAGATATATTATTTTTTAAAAAATATATATTAAATACAGTAAGAATATAACATTTTTAATAATTTTAATTTTTTGATTGAAAAAATAAAAGTAATTTAATTTTGATTGATATATTATACTATATAAGGTATATATTAAATATGTTAGGAATATAATATGTTTAATTATTATTTTTAATAAAATTTTAATTTCCTGCAAGTAACTTGTTCTACAAAAAAAATTAAACATGATTTATTATTATTTAGTTAGAAATATATTATAAGATTTTTTATTTGATATAAAATAGAAAATAAAACTCAGTAGAAATATACAAAATTATGAGATAACTCGTTATATTAGCAAATCATATAACACAATTTTTTTCTCAAAAAAAGCAACCATAAAATTAATTATATGGAAGCTAATAGCCTTGATTTCTGGTAATTTAGTAATATAGATAGTTTATGATACTAAATTATATACGAAAAATAAATTAATTAAATTTAAATTGTTGTAAAAAAATAAAATTGGTTAAAAAGTAATATTATTTTCATGAAAATAATATTGCATAATAATATCTTTATCATTAAATATGTTCTTTCGTTAATAAGTTATTTAATTTTTTAATTTTTAATTTATTATTTTCATAAAATGTTTCTTATATTTTTAGTAATATAAATTGTTCATAATATCTTCAAGATGGAAAAATCGCCTTACATTTTAGCAATTTGTAATTTTTTTTTCTAAATTAGTTAAAAAAATGAAATTGATTAATCTATAACAATATTACGTGGTATAGATAATTTATAATAAACATAGTAGAAAATTATATATAAAAATTGAATTACAACAACGCATTCAAAAAACCAGTTAAAAAGAATAAGTATGAATTAAACAATTTCTAAATCAAGTTTAACGGTAATTAACTATTCACTGCCATCACAATCCGTTTACTTTACAAATAACTAACTCAAGCTGTTCTAAGGTCGGAAAAGTCCCGATAACTTCATTTTCTATGAATTTCGGCTCCACAATCTAATTTTTCAATTTGCATCAATTATTAAATCAAGGGTCAATTACTATCTGATCGCAACACTAATTACATATTCTGAATCTGATCGGAAAATAGCTGTCGGCCGCCGTTCACGGTGGGCGAGAAAAGTCAACTACACCCAAATTTAGCAAATCATACATCAGAAAGTTCGTCTCAGAGCAAGTATAACGAATGTGATGTTATTTTAGCATGGGCATTTATCGATTGACCGGAAATCGGCCGGCCACCTTTTGGGAATTTCCGATTCCGTCAATAATAATCATGATTGAAGCCATCAAATTGAAGAGGCAGGCGAGAGGAGTTGATTCGTCAATAATATTTTGTTTCATAGTAACAATAAGAATAATATATTATTGCAACCTCAATAAAACCCTAGTTTATAATTTGCTACAGGATTATAAATTAGAGAGTACAAGCAGTCTAATTAATCATTAGCAAAGAAAAGGTAAGAAAAGGGGTTGATGGAGTTTATATTTTCAATTTTCCTGCACCGCATATGTATTAGTCTTAACCTTATTACCTGATAATTTTATAAACTCAACTGCAGCAATAAGAGCATTGACAGAAGCCAGAGGACTGAAGCTCGTCTCAGCCAGCTTTAGTTCTCCACCAGCTAAATCCGATACCCCGCGAAACACAACACAAGGCACTCCATTTGACAGAGAAGCATTAAAATCCATTGAAAATTATAATGATTATGATTAATTTTACAATTTTAATTATGTATTTGTGAACTTTTCTACTTGGTTAATTTAATAAAAGAAGATCTTACTAACCATGACGATAGCTGCACTCTCTTCATCTACTGTTGAGACACTGAATTGTTTGAAAAGAAAATCTCTGTACCCTGCATTGTCAACGAATATATCAGCAGTGCAGCCTCTTAATCCAAACACTACTTTTGGTGCTTCTGCCAAACAATAGGTGTCGTTTACACATCGTTCTAAATTTATTTCCTGCAGAATTGGATGTAATAATTAATAAATAAACACATATATACTGCGAAATGTCAAAAATATTCTTACGAGAATATTTTAGGTTTAGGTTTGAAGATCGAGTTTCGGTTTCTAGTACAATGTGTTGAATCAGGAAAATGGCAAACCTGAAGTTGAGAAGCAATGTTAAACCATTTTGAGTTTATTGGAAGCCAAAACATCTCCTCCATTGATTTTCCAATCGAAAAAACCTGTGTTGGTGTGAATTCTATCTTTGCTAATAAATTTTCTCCTTTTCCTGGAAAATCAAAGTCTCCAAATTTTAGTTCTGGCAATTTCCCTGTCCCTGACTTGAACTCCTGCACTTCCCAAGTGGATTAAAGGCAAGTAGAAGAAAATTGAAAATTAAAGAAAATGAAGATCGAAAAGTTTTACCTTCCATTTCCAAGAACTCGTAAAGGCAACGTAGTTGGAACACTCACATCAGCAATAGGTAATGAAGCATTAACACTTTCTGCTGTTCCGTAATGAACTATTCCTTCAATTTCAAATGTACCAGCAAGTATTTGTACTGTTATGCCTGCATTTAACTAAATTTACCCTAACAATTGTAAGAGATTGGAGAAAATTGACAGAAAATGTAAAGAAATCAACAGATTATATATTTGGTGGAAGGTTTAGATTTGATCCAGTTTACATTGCTTTAGTTAAACTTTATTAACCATGCATATTAATTAGGAATTTAGAATTTAGAAAGAATGATAAAAAGGCAATTAAGGTAATTTTAAACTGTATATATAAAAAAAAAGTAAAGAGAGTGACGAATGGAATCTTGCAATTTGCTTCCCAGTCATCACATAAATTATATCAATGCCACCAATCTTCCCATTGTCGAATCTTCTTCCTAATCAGAAACCATATTGTATATTCAACCACACAACCTATACATACCATCTTGATTCACAATCAAGCGCAATAGAATTGATAGTATTTGTGTTGTTGATTAAAAATTGATTCACATCTTGTGTTATTTTGTTAGTGTTAGGGATGAAGAAACCAGAGCGAAGAAGTGCCCTTTCATCAGTAGGGTAAGCCATAACTAACCCAATATATGGTCCTCCAATTTCATTCACTTTATCCACTACTCCGCGCATAGGATGCTTCAACCTCAGCTCTACACTGCATTCTGCCATAAGCAGTAGATGTTAAGAATTAATCTCAAATAATTCCACAATAACCTAGATCATGCACACCACTAGATTCAACAAAATAGATTGAATAAGAAAAGGTTGTGTACCTGACATCGTTGTTCGTCGATCTTGATGTGTAGAATTAGGTTTGCAGCCTTCCAGAGAATTGAAGAATCGATTTTGCGGAAGCAGTACGAAAGGAACGTAAAACTGAATCGTATTCAACTCCTCTGGGGACCACGACCTTTATATACCTGTAGGGTTAGTACAATTCCTATTTCGGTCCTTTAACGAAATAGGAATTATATAATGGTCTCTACACTTAATATCTATAATTAGTTGATACCTCAATAGTCAATTATTCACAATCAAGACCACATTTGAAATTGACTTTACAATTGGACTGCTGTACATATTTAATTTTACATATTAAGCCCACAATAGAAAATTAAATCCAACAATCTCCCACTTGGGCGAACATATGTTAAATAAAATACATACACCAAAATGAGCTCAACAAACGCAGTCATACAAGGTATCCAAAAACAATCTCGTCCATTAGTTATATTGATAAAGAGCTGAAGAAACATTCGCCATAGATCTCATGACTAAGTTCATCATCAACTACATTACCAATACCCCTAAATGACATAGATTCATTATAGAAGTGTAGCATGAAAACTACATGTAATGTGATCATCATGTCTGTTTCCAACTGGTCACCAACAAAAGTGAGATCAAGCAAAACAATAATAATAATACAGAGTGTAACCATCAACCAAAATGAGTACTCAACAAAATTTCATAATAAAACATATCCAAAATAAAATAGAGCATTCAAAAACATAATGTATGCATAAAGAGCAAACTCCCACTAAAACTAGACAGTCTCAAACAAAACGATACCCATATGAGCGGTGTGCTCATGGAAAACTTTCGGTATCACTGCCTTTGTAAGCGGATCCGCAATCTTGGAGTTTGTTCCAATATGCTCTAAGGATATCTGTCCACTCTGTACCCTCTCCTTCACAGCCAAGAACTTAATCTCAATGTATTTTGATCGAGAAGAGCTCCTGTTGTTGTTGGAGAATAAAACGGCTGACCTGCTGTCACAATACAACTTCAGTGGTCTTTCTATTCCACCTACTACACGCAGCCCAGTGACAAGGTTTCTCAGCCAAATAGCTTGATTGGATGCCTCATAAGATGCTACAAATTCAGCTTCCATGGTGGAGGTTGCCAGTAGAGTTTGTTTCACACTCTTCCAAGAAATGGCACCGCCAGCCAATAGAAAAACATAGCCAGATGTGGATTTTCTACTGTCTTGGCATCCAGCGAAATCAGAATCAGTATACCCAATGATCTCAAGCTGATCTGATCTCCTATATGTGAGCATATGTCCCTTAGTCCTCTGAAGATATCTCATGACTCTTTTGGCTGCTTTCCAATGATCCATTCCTGGATTGCTGAGATATCTACCTAACATGCCAACTATAAAAGAAATGTCTGGACGAGTACAAACTTGAACATACATAAGACTTCCTACAGCTGACGCATAAGGAACCTTTTGCATTTCCTGAATTTCAAGTTCACTCTTTGGACATTGTTGATTACTAAATTTATCACCTTTTGCAATAGGGGTATCCAATGGTCTAGAATTCTGCATACTAAATATCTTGAGCACTTTATCAACATAGCTCTTTTGTGATAATCCAAGAATACCTCGAGAACGGTCTCGATGTATCTAAATCCCTAAAACAAAAGAAGCTTCACCTAAATCTTTCATCTCAAAATGCTTTGAAAGAAAAACTTTGGTTTCATGTAGCAAGACTTTACAATTAGTAGCAAGAAGTATGTCATCCACATATAAGACCAAAAAGATAAACCTACTCCCACTGAACTTATGGTACATACAATTTTCAACAGCATTTGCCTCAAAACCAAACGAGACAATTACTTGGTTGAATTTAAAGTACCATTGACGAGAAGCTTGCTTGAGTCCATAAATGGATTTCTTTAATTTGCATACCAGATGTTTTGGATCTCCAATTATAAAACTTTCTGGTTGCACCATATATATTGTTTCATCAATGTCGCCATTGAGAAACGCAGTCTTAACATCCATTTGATGAAGCTCAAGATCAAGATTTGCAACTAAGGCCATGATTGTCCTAAAAGAATCCTTCGAAGAAATTGGAGAGAAGGTTTCTTTATAGTCAATCCCTTCCTTTTGAGTAAAGCCTTTTGCTACAAGACGTGCTTTATATCTCTCCACATTACCTTGAGAATCCCTTTTGGTTTTAAATATCCATTTGCAACCAATGGGTTTCTTTCCTTCAGGTAATTGAACAAGATCCCAAACTTGATTGTCTTGCATAGACTTATACTCTTCGTTCATTGCCTCAATCCACTTATGAGAGTCAGAACTCTGCATGGCATGATAGAAACTAACTGGATCATCATCTATCATGTCTATAGTATCCTCATGTTCCTGAAGAAACACTATATAATCATCAGGAATAGCACTTCTTCTCTCCCTAGTGGATCTCCTCAAAGGCATTTGAACAGGCTCTAATTCTTGAGGTTGTTGAATTTGTTCTTGAGGAAGAATAGCATTGTCTTGAATTGGATCTTGAATAGCGATAGGAGCAACTGGAGTCTGTACGCTATCAGAAACAACAAAAGGAATGAGAACCGAATCATCTTGACTTGGTTCCTCTTCAAAAACAATGTTTCTTTCTTTATTTCTCCCTCCAAAATCAACATCCTCAAAAAATGTTGCAATTCTCGTTTCAAAAAAGGTTCTAGAAGTAGGATTATAAAATTTGTAACCCCTAGACCGCTCAGAATATCCAACAAAGTAGATGCTGATAGTTTTGGAGTCCAGTTTTGTTTCATTCGGCTTGTAAGGCCTTGCTTCAGCTGGACATCCCCAAACATGAAGATGCTTTAGACTAGGCTTACGTCCAGTCCAAAGTTCATAAGGTGTTTTAGCAACTGCTTTAGATGGAATCCTATTGAGAAGATAAGCCGTTGTCTTTAACGCTTCACTCCACAGAGACTCTGGTAAAGTAGAATGACTAATCATACTCCTTACCATATCCATAAGAGTCCTATTACGTCTCTCAGATACACCATTCATGCTGGGAGTACCAGGCATTGTATATTGAGGGACAATTCCACATTCCTGTAGGAAAAGCGCAAAAGGTCCTGGACGTTGTTCGCCTGAACCGTCATATTTACCATAATATTCACCACCACGGTCAGATCGAACAGATTTAATCTTCTTTCCTAGTTGATTTTCAACTTCGGCTTTATAAGATTTAAACACGTCCAAAGACTCAGATTTTTCATGAATGAGATATAAGTAACCATAACGAGAATAGTTATCAATGAATGATATAAAATATCTTTGGCCATTTCTAGCTGCAATATGGAATGGACCGCAAATATCTGTATGAGTCAGTTCTAAAACATTGGATGACCGAATGGCACCTAGTCTCTTTTGTTTAGTCTGTTTTCCTTTAATACACTCAATACAAGAATCCAAACCTGTGTAATCAAGTGTATCTAAGATACCATCAGAAACAAGACGCTCAATTCTCGATTTGGATAAATGACCCAAACGTCTATGCCAAAGTACAGCTGAGTTATCAATATTCAACTTTCTTTTGGTACCTCTTGTAGTAACATGCAGGGATTCATGATAACTAGTATCAATGTCTAACATATATAGATTATCACATTCATTCAAGCAACCAGTACCCAAAACTTTTGAACTCATAGATAAAGTGAATACACTGTCTCCAAAAGAACAATGAAAACCAGATTTGTCCAAAAAGGAAACAGAAATCAAATTCCTTCTAAAAGAGGGAATAACAAAAGTATCTATAAGATCCAAAAAATAACCAGTACTTAAACATAATCTAAAATGTCCAATTGCCTCTACTTCAACCGGATCGCCATTTCCTACATAGACGTATCTTTCACCGTCAGTTGGCTTTCTGTAGTTGAGGCAGCCCCCTCTTTGCAAGCCAAATAGCAAATTTAGAACAGTCCTTTCTCAAGTGATCCGTCTTTCCACAAAAGAAGCATTTTGGCACATAAGGCTTCTTTTGTACTGGATCTACAGCAGTAGCAGCAGCAGGTTTCTCAATAGCCTTTTCAACAGTCTTTGCAAAAGGCCTCTCTCTTTTCTTGTTCTTGCCCTTCCCAACTGAAGAAACAAAATGAGCACTCTCTCTTTTGTTAGAATTCATCTTTTCCTCCTCATCAACACAATGAGAAATGAGCTCGTTAAGAGTCCATTTATTCGGCTGACAATTATAGGAAGTCCTAATTTGTCCATACTGAGAAGGAAGAGAATTCATAACCATATGGACTAAAAGGTCATCTGGTAAAGCCATACCCAGCGCCTTCAGTCTCTTTGCAATCTGAGACATGCTAAGAATATGCTCCCGAACACCACCATTGCCAGCAAACTTCATGGAGGTTAATTTTCCTAAAAGTGTTCCCACTTCGGCTTTGTCATTCTTGACATAAGCCCTCTCCAGCTCGGCAAGATAGTTTTGAGCATTGTCCTTTTCAGCTGAGACAGAGTCTCGAACATGTTCTGGGACTCCTTTCTGCATGATCATCAGACCTAAGCGATTAGAACGCTCCCACTTCTCATACTGAACCCTTTAAACATCAGTGCTCGTATCAGTAAGAGGAGCAGGTTCGTCCATCCTGAATGCAAGATCCAAATCCATACAGCCCAGAAAGATCATAATGTCTGATTTCCAAGACTCAAAATTTGATCCCTCAAGTTTAGGGACACAATCAGGATTAAATGACATGTTAGCTGACATCAGAGAAAATAAACAAATAGATAAGTATAAGCTCACAATCCACAAATGAAACAATTCACATAAGTAGAGATCAAAAAATGGAAATAAGATACAGACACAACATTAATATTCTCATCTTTGGATGTAAAACATTAACTTGTAATTAGTATCTCAATGCAGCAATCAAATATTGATAACATAGTCCTGACAAATAATAAATCTTCCTTTAGGCCGATATATCATTGTCATGGAAAATAATCAAACAATTATCACATATTTATTGCCAAACATGTATTCAAAACTCAGCCAGATAGCAACCTTCCTTTGGGCCGATTAACTATCCGCAACGAATTCTAATACACCTGTCTAATATTCTAAAATAAATCAATTCAAGCAATAGAGGTCACTTTGGTGACTTATTGATCAAATCAATTTATTTTAACAAATATCAAACACAATAGGGACTTAATCACTCCAAAATTTAATCTCAAGTCGACAAATTAATTCATTTAATTGTAATTAAAACAAAACAATTGCAATTAAATGAATTGATTGTCTAAATATTTAATAATCTAAAATTATTTAGCCCAAAAAAAATTATAATCTAGTCTTTAAGTCACTAAATTTGAGACTAAATTATAAAATAGGACTAAATATATTTGAATAAATAAAGTTCAGGGTCTAATCGAAAGAAAACAGAAAATTAAAGCCTAATCTGGAGTTACAGAAAATTTAGGGCCTAATCTGAAATTACAGAAAATTTAGGGCCTAATCTGAAATTACAGAAAATTACGGCCCTAATCTGAAGTTACAGAAAATTTAGGGGCTAATCTGAAGTTACAGAAAATTAGGGTCCTAATCTGAAGTTACAGAAATTTAGGGACCTAATACGAAATTTTCCAGGGACCAAACCGTAATTTTTCATCCCTAACCCTAAAACCAACAAGAGACGGAAACTCCTTTCCGCCGACTCTCTTCAAAGAAACCTATACTGTTTTGTTTTGTTTTTTTTTTTTTTTTTTTTTTTTTTTTTTTTTTTAAACAAGATCCGGCCACCAAAAAAACAACAAAATACCAAACGAACAATTAATCGTCAATGGCGTTAGTTCAAAACCTCTTACCTGTTCTTGGAGAATCCGAAGAACAGTGAGAACAAAATTTTTTTTTTTTTTTTTATTAAACAAAACCCTCAATTCGTAAATAGTAGGGTAAACAAATAAAAACATACGAAAATCAATCTAAAATCTAGCAATTATGCACAAGGCTCTGATACCACTTGTTAAGAATTAATCTCAAATAATTCCACAATAACCTAGATCATGCACACCACTAGATTCAACAAAATAGATTGAATAAGAAAAGGTTGCGTACCTGACATCGTTGTTCGTCGATCTTGATGTGTAGAATTAGGTTTGCAGCCTTCCAGAGAATTGAAGAATCGATTTTGCGGAAGCAGTACGAAAGGAACGTAAAACTGAATCGTATTCAACTCCTCTGGGGACCACGACCTTTATATACCTGTAGGGTTAGTACAATTCCTATTTCGGTCCTTTAACGAAATAGGAATTATATAATGGTCTCTACACTTAATATCTATAATTAGTTGATACCTCAATAGTCAATTATTCACAATCAAGACCACATTTGAAATTGACTTTACAATTGGACTGCTGTACATATTTAATTTTACATATTAAGCCCACAATAGAAAATTAAATCCAACAGTAGAACGATCACCAGTGCTTTCAAATCAACGGCCCATATTTGCCTTTGCCGTTTCATCAAAGCCGTCCAACACCGTTGAATCATGCTTATGTAACGATGGCGACGAGAATATTGGTTATTAAGGATTGATCTCCCAAAATGTAGGAGAAAGATAAAAGAGAAGAAGTGTATGGGGCAGATGATGAATGAAAGAAGAGCAGACAGACAGAGTAGTTGCTTGTTAGAGCAAGTGGTTGATCTGTCTAAGCATTTGCTTGTTGTAGTAGTAAATGGTCATGTGCTATGGAGTGCAAGCAGGACACTTGAAATTATAATATTCATTACTCAATTATTTAATATGTATGTATAAAGAGTATATAGTTTTAGATTTAATACCAAATTCTCCAAGCATGAGCATTAGAGCAAGAAAACGAAACTCACGAAGGAGTTCAATTTTATCGTTTGACCTTTCTCTAGATAAAATGAAACTGGCCATTACATGTAGGAAAACTTGTTTTGAATTCTAGAGGGCCAAAAAACAAAAGAAAAAAAGAACTGTGTCCATCCTTCCCTTGTAACTAAAAATCAGTCTACATAGTTCACTATGTTTAAAAATAAGGGGGGAAAAATTTTCAGTTAGTGCACAACTCATAACCATTCACCAAGAATCATTACAGAATCTTCCTCATCATCAGAAATTTAATAGTTGCAAATTTGAGAGACCAATGATCAAGAATTACTGGCTAAGGCTTGCATAGCCAATTTCATGAATGTGGAACTTGAGCTGCCCATAAAATCTTCGGAAAACTGTACCACTTGGGTTGTTCTTGTAGGTCATTCACTCCAATGCAGAAGTCTCTATAAAAGCTTCAGTCCGCCCGTCACATCATCGACCACTTCTACCGGTCCTGCACATATGTAGGAGCGTTGGGGGAACATTCAGTAAACTCTTTAAAATGTAAATCTGTAAACCTGATAATTTTAGTTTGTATTTAATTTTTCCATTTTTTGCAGATAACAAGAATTCAGAGCACTGAACCAAACACCCTGAATTCCAAGTCCGATGCAGTCACTTCGGAAGCAAGGTTACATTTTGTTATTTGAGCGACAATTCCAGTTTAGAATTTTCATGAAACTGAGGGCTTTCTACAATCAGCTCGGTTAGATCAGAGGGCATAACCCATTGGGATTGGGAATCTTACCCAGAATAGCCATCACTGTTCTTGAATCTGAAACAAAAACATAAATTTTAGCACCAAGTTAATTGAAGAAAAACATAAAACTCCCAAAGCTATATTGCATGGATAATTTTGTAGATGAGCATACGAAATGTGTATCTGGAAAATGACCAGTCCACAGCCCAAAAAAGAAACCGAACGGAGGGAAAGCCTGTGCTTTAAGAAAGCATGCTTATCCCACTCATTCTTGTGTTCCGATGTGTAATAGAGCTCAGCCACCACTTTACAAAATTAGTTGTTTGAAGTTCACAATCCTATTTCTTCTTTTTGGCCACTGAATTCATTCTTCCAAATTCCAATATTATTAAAAATACAGAAGCATATGGTAGTAACCACAAAAAAAAAAAAAATATATATATATATATATATATATATATATATAGAAGCAGCTAATCTTATATTATCATCCAAATTAATTACAAATGATAACCATGCTCCAGCCTAGATAACTTTTTAACAGCTAATATAACCAAGATTTTAGCATATGACCACAACGATTATAATTAATTCTTGCCTATTTAAGGTTTGGGAGACTTCACTAGCTAGTTCCTAATTTCTTAGCAAAAATCTCATAAGCTTCACAGTATGCTTCTTTAAACCATTTCCAGCAGTTCCTTGTAGATTCTTCCTTTTGAAGACCCCACTTTCAACTTTTACTTCTCACACTCCACAAAATAGCTTTTTTTTTTTTTTTTTAGTTTTCTTCTTTCCCCCTTCATATATATATATATATATATATATATATATATATATCTTACCAAACTCATTCTCAAGCTATGTTTCATAAAAAAAATAGATATAAAAATTACTCCAACAAAGTCCAAGTCCTAAATAGACACCCATTCAGAAGAGGAGGAGAAAAGGAAAAGCAGAGGTGGGCTGTTTGACCAAAACTGAGTAATTAAGGAAATCAGCTTTGCAACTCACTTGGCGCAATCTGCGTTCTCCCAGCATCTATGGTAATATGGGTTGGCAATTTAAGTGATTTTGCTCTCTCCTGCCAAAGTTGGATAATACATGTTGGGTAAACAAAGCAGATAAATGTAAGTAACAAAGTAGAAACGTCAAACTGGAAAATAATTTGAAGGACATCTCTGTCAATGAAGTTTCAAAACTAATACGAATTTGACCAATATTTTGCAAATATTAATATCAATAAACTTATTGATGTTAAAAAGGACTACTCAAGAACAATCCTCATGATGAGCATATATACTGGACAACAGTGCCAATACTTTAAAAGGTTTGAAAGCAAGAGACAAAAAAATGTACGAACTCAGTGAAATAGACAGAGGAATTGAATAATTACATGGACCGCAATAAACGAGGAGAATAACAAAGTACCAAACATATCAATGTCTGTTTAATTGCTATCACCCCAACTCCCCCGCCCCCTTCCCCCAACCACAAACGCCACGAGTAAAAACTAAATGAATAAATAAAAAAGACAAAGAACAAGATTAACAAGAGCGGATAATTTAGTAACACTAAAAAGAGAGTGCAGTATATGATATATAAAGTATAAATACCAAGGATGTATAAAGGGTTTTAGATTATGTTACTATTAGCTACCATGACATTATCACAAGAATTCTATGAAATACTGACTTGCAAAACAAGCATATCCTCCTCGCTTTCAATTTTCACAACCACCTTCGGTTGTGCACACATCTCCCACCTGAATATTCACAAAAGCTTTAAAACTGGAATAAGAAACAAAAGAAATATGCAGGGTTTGCACTAGAATTAGGGTGAGGAAGTACCTGTTCAAAGCTTTTGGCGCTCGATGGAGTAGCTTCTTATATAGTCCTAAAGTTGCATGACTGGCCAATAAAGATAAAGTTTTGATCATGAATTCAAATAAGATACAGTTCAATAACAGAAGGAAAGAAAAGCAACATAATAATCAACCAGGCACCATAAGTGTCTCCTTGAATAGTACTAACTTCTGAAGGAAGAAAGGTTGAGAACATCATCACATAATGTTGGGCCAAATAGGATCTCTCTTATAGTGTCAGAAAATAAGAAGATCCAACAGTCATAGAAACGTAAACATTCGGAAAAGCCTGGATTAATAGACAACAGGAACATGGAAAAGGATAACATTTCTGTTAAAAAAAAAAAAATTCAGATTAGCACCTCCAACTGCAAGCCAAAAATCACCTCCAACTCCAATCCAAATATCAGCACTCTTTCAGCAGATGAATAAATTAGGAGAGGGATTTAACATTAACCAGTAATCTCAGAACTCACTCAACTGGACTTCTTAGACTGAAATTCATGGTACTTCAATTAACATCCAACAGAGTGGTAAAAGATATGATCCCAGGACAGTGCAGACTAGCAACCCCTTTCTGCTTCAGCTAGACAGCTCATAACTACCATATATGGCACATGGCTCAATGCTACTCTCCATAAGTTCAATGCAACATAAACATTCCAGTAGTGCTTGCTCTCAGACAATATACGCAGTTTCCCAAACAATAAGTTAGTTCTTACAACTTATTGTGGCAGTTAGAGATCTCCATCTCTTCCGATTTACATGTGGAAGACATTTGGCCTCAGAAAAGAAGCATATAGTCACTAAGAAAGAAAATCAATCTCAAAGTATTTATTATCAACCAGATAATCTTTCAGTCAAGCACCTAACAAAAAATAAGCTATTCTAATGGTCCCAATACCCCCAACAAATGGCAGTGCCAAAACCAGAACTAAAACTAATCTGCAGTGATAGGCAGTTCTCACTTGTCAGTAATTTAAAAGACTGTTAAATATGTTCAAACAAACAAGGGGGGAAAAAGTCCACTGTTGAGAATTGTTAACCTAAAAACATGTTCATGAACTAGATATTGTTTTAAAGGGATACCTGCATTGGGCCGCGATTTTCCCTTTTCCCATCTTAAGATCATTTCTAACAACCAATACCTGTAAAAAATAGACGAAAAAATAAACATAGATAAGAAACAGAATATATATACTTCTCATAAATTCAAAAGGATATTTACCATTTTGAAATCATCGAGAATATCAGCGAGCTTCTCAATTTCAAGGGGTTCTTTAGACTTTTTTTTCTCATTTCCTTTACCAAAGTTAGCATCCTTAACAACTTTAGCTCTAAGAAAGATAAAAGCAGGACGGCGAGAGCCGATGCAGTAACCCAAAGCAAGGCAGCCAGCCCCAACCAAAATGGCGCTAAGCCACCCCAAATCCATCAAATTCAATTCAAAACCAGACAAGAATCAGTGATTTCTTCCAATAAAAACTCTGCCTAAAACACTCAGATCGTCAACCCTGAAAGATTTCAAACCTCAGCAGAAAAAAGAATTTGAAGAAAGGAACGTAATTAATAGTAGAATGGAATCACTAAATCAGTAGCACATAAATTGAAATGGGTTCGTCCTCTTCGACTACTCGATAAGCACTCAAACAACTAACCTAGATACTATGCAACAGCTAACAACTGGTATGGATTTGTTTCTAAACCGAGTTGCCACGAACCGCTCACAATCACATCAAGAAAATTAAATTGGACCAATCAAATCAAACCGGCCAGACTTTAACCATATTGTGTTCGATTCACTGGTTCAATTTTTATATTGCATTGTCTTTGAATGTGTGGCACAATTATTAAACTTACCGTATTCGTACTAATCCTAATCGCGTTGCACGTTAGACGGATTCATGTTGAATCCGACGCACCAATCCATTTTCAGAGTGGGCAAATGGTCTATTAGGTTCTAATCAAACCAAACTAAGATCCAAAAATAAAACCAAATTCTTAGACAACAACTTGAACCGTAAGTATTTGAATCAAACCAATCAGTTCGGTAATTTTGGTCTACTTGTTGCCATATCGATTTGATTTTAATTTCAAATAATAAATTTCTACGACACTGATTCGAACCAAATAACATATTGAGTTCAAATCAAATAAACCAATAAATCAAATTTCCGTTGAATAGTTGATCAAGCTGAACTAAAATCAAATTTGATTCGGTCAATAGTTTTTCACACCCATGCCCATTTTTGACACCCCCACTTTTTTTTTTTTTTGACATGGATCATGGATGGAAACATCAAACATACCGGCCCAAACAAACTATATCGTTCTAATGAAATAAATGAAAATATTTGAGCAATCAAATGCCGGCCCAACACGATATATATAAAAATAATTCAGAATTTAGTTTTTTATACTAATATTATTTCAAAACTATGGAACAACATAAAAATAAAACTGCTTCTTAATTTGGCTATGTTCATGATTATAATTACATGCTTATTTTTCATTGCCTGATCTATCATTGCTTGCCCGTGCAGCAAGCTAAATGGAATCCAACGGTCAATGAGGGAAAAGGACCCATCACCTGTTGACTTTGACTTTTGACAACGCCACTACAACGGTACAGGTACTCCCTGAGGAAAGTATACGCTGCGAATACGTCCTATTGTTTTCATTCTAACCCGTGCAATCACAGTCTGCCATCATCGTCAATGAGCCAATCAACAAAACAGGAAAAAAAAAATGCAATTATTTGTTTTTCCAGATATATTACATTATAAATATTATTCAGATGTGGGATTAAGGGTATCTGCTTTAGCTATTCAAACAAAGTTTCATTACGCGAAATCAATAGTCCAGTGGTCATGTGGTTATTTAATAATGATTGGATTTTATCACAAATCTAAACCTAATTTTACAGTTTAATCTGTTTTTTTAATTTTTTTCTAAATACAAAATATAAATTTCAATTAAAAAATTTAATACTAATTTAATACTTTTTATTTTAATTCCGGATTAAATTAATTCGCCAAATAAAATATAAATTGTTAAAGGAAAAAAAAAAGCCAGTAACAAAAATTTAGTATCTTGGAATGGTAGATAAAAAGATAATGGAGACTCTTTTCATAAACAAGGTCGTTTAGGGATTAAACGTGTCACTCGAGACTCGAGAGCTGAGGCAAAACGACTTTGATATACGTGTTACAATCTGAAAAGAGGACCCGCCTAGTTAGCTTGCGTGTATAAATATAGCAAGTTAAGGCACAATCATTTCGATGAGGCGCCTTACACAATACCTAAAAATATAAAATATCTAAACGCGAAATTAGAAATATAATATTCAATTTAAAAATTCGAATAACAATTCCTTTAGCGAACATATATGAGAGAGAAGAGACTGAAACTCCAAGATCAAGACTTTACCGAGTCGACCAAACAACAACAACAAAAGCAACAAGAACAAAATCTCTATCGTCTATTCAAAGGTAATTTATCTCCTTTAATTCTTTGTTTTGTTTGATCGAAAGAAAAAAATTGATCTTTTGCCTCGATCTGATTATACAATTCTGTCTTGCTACTTGCAAATTTTTAAATATTTTTTTTGTTTTTTTTTTTTTTTTGAATTTTTTGAGTAATAGAACTGTAATTTGTAATGCTTACAGCTTTTTTTTCTTAGTTTCCTTTTCAAGTTTTGGTTTTAGTTTTTTTATTTGTAATTTGTTATGGGTTGTTGAAGAGACAGTTAATTTTTTTTATGAATTGTATATTCTAGGGTTTGAAGAATTCAAATCAGATTTTTTACCTTTTTTTATCTTGTAATTACTGATTTTATTTGCTCCTGTTTGATTACTGCATTTTCAGGTCAATAATTGATAGATTTTGTAAAGATGAGCGACAATTTGATGGACAAAGTAAGCGCTTTTGGTGAGCGCCTCAAGATTGGAGGTGCTGAGGTAGGTCGAAAGATGACTGCAGGTATGAGCTCAATGAGTTTCAAGATGAAGGAGTTGTTTCAAGGTCCGAACCAGGCCGATAAACTTGTTGAAGAAGCCACAGCAGAGACTCTTGAAGAGCCTGATTGGGCTTTAAATCTAGATATTTGTGATATGATTAATCATGAAAAAGTTAGTAGCGTTGAATTAATTCGTGGCATAAAGAAGCGGATAATGTTGAAGGATGCTAGGATTCAGTACTTGGCCTTGGTGTTGCTGGAGACTTGTGTTAAGAACTGTGAGAAGGCTTTCTCGGAGGTTGCAGCTGAGAGAGTCCTCGATGAAATGGTGAAGCTGATTGATGATCCTCAAACTGTTGTTAATAATAGGAATAAGGCTCTGACGCTGATTGAAGCATGGGGGGAATCAACTAGTGAGCTGCGCTATTTGCCTGTATATGAAGAAACATACAAGGTACTCATTTTGCTTGCTTCTTAATGGTTTCATTCTTTTGCATTGCTGCCTCAAAAAACTGAGGAAAATAGTGGAGTTCTTTTTTCATGTTTCTTTGATTTTTTTTGTCTTTATTCAAATGAAAAATGATCAGGATAATAGTGCAAATAATAGTCTAAGTTTAGCTTGGTGATGGCCTTTAGTGTTCTTATGCATGAATGGGGGTAGCAGTTGAATTTGCTACTTGAACCCTACTTATATTATATGGGAAAGTCTAAGCATTTTTGCTGATACTAATTACTATATGAACACTAAAGATCTTGAACAAAAAGTATTAATACCATGCAATAAGAAATTCATTTAAGTCTGTTGAAAAAGAATTAAAATTTATCTGTTGAAAAGAAAAATATTTTAAATCTATCTTAGAAAAGGTGTCGGAAGGTACTATAGCTATCTTTGATTGTTGAACTGTTTACTTTGAACATGTGGGCATGGCATGAGGTTTGATTATCTTGCTCATCTCTGAATGAGTTGCACAAGGATGTTGTGTGTCCGTTTATGATATAATGCTGTTTTAGATCTTAGTTTCAAATTTGGCTATTTTTGGCTAACACCAAGTCATGGCTTCTCGAACTCTCCTCTCATTTATCCCCCTATTTTGGGCATTTTCCTTTGCTATTATAGAGTTTAAGATCAAGGGGTATCCGGTTCCCTGGTCGTGACAATGAGAGTTTGGCACCTATCTTTACCCCTCCTCGTACAGTTTCAGCACCGGAAGTGGATGCAAATCTTGCTCAGCAGATTCAGCATGATATGCCCGTGGTAAGCTTTACAGCTGAACAAACTAAGGAAGCATTTAATGTGGCAAGAAATAGCATTGAACTTCTCACAACGGTCTTATCCTCTTCACCCAAACAAGATGCTTTACAGGTACTTTTATGTTGCAAGTTGTTGTTTTCTTATTAATTTAATGTAGATATTCCGGCTTGAATTTGTTGTGAATATTTATTCTTGTTTCTCCTGGTCTTTTTTTCTTTAACTTGGTAAAGAAGATCTTGGATCAACTTGCCAAATCAATTCAATTATTTGCTTGTACTGCATTTAGGCCTGAGTTTTCTTTAGATGTTTAATTCATGCTTAAGTTTACTGACTATATGAGCAATATGTTAGTGCCAACTGCCTGATAAATTGGAAATGACAAGTTTTAGTCGATTCTTGATTTATTTGTGACCCAAACCTCTGCAAATCCAGGAATGAGGCCTTTACAGTTTTATAATCTATAGCCGCTCAACTTCATCAAAGACACTCTAGTGTCCTTTATAGCTTGATAACTTGGTCTAATAAGGCTTATTCTAGATGCTAGAAGTTTCTTTTTGTCCTTCAATCAGTTCAGTCTTCTCAACATATATTACCTTTAACACTGAATTAGTGTGCACTCATGTCCTTGCCATGAACTATTATCCAACTTTCTTTTCTAACGCACCTATTATTGTGTGTGTGTGTGTGTGTGTGTGCGCATATTATGAAGGGAAAAGGTGGCATAGATACCACTCCTTTGGCTATCTATATAGGTGCTTCCGAGTTGGGAGGGATTTGATATTTAATTGTTGGCATTGTTGGTATGTAACAATGATTGGGGTTTGGGCATTAGAAGAAAGCAGTGATTTGTCGTGAGACTACTTGATGTTATCTTGAGGAATTCCCTGGAGTTGATTTGATTAAAATATTTCACTGAAGAGAAAAGGGGTTGTTCAACTATTTTTTGCTTGTCTTCATGTAGCTTAGAAACTCTGGTATTTGTATTTGTCAGTTTTTTCATTTTATACATTTTCTGAAGTCTGACAGCTGGCTTGCGTATTTTGTTTGGGCTTGTGGGGAAACAGTTATAGGCTGCTAGTATTGCATGATATATTCATGATATATGTGCTTTTAGTCTCACAGAGTCTTTAGACTGTTTCATTTGGTGCCTTTTACAAGTTTGTAATCTTTTCTGTATCAGCTTTTACTTTGAAATTTGAATTAACATCAAGATTCGAGAGTGGAGGGTCAGTAGGAGTGGAAGGAAGGGAGAGAAACTGATGCTATTGTTTATCTGTTTCTGTCCCATCATATATATATATTTTTTTCCACGTGCTTTAATTCCTAATATGCTCCTCATTATGAATCATAATGCGTTTGATAAGCTCAATTCAGGGTATATGTTTTATTGCAATGCCAGTACTTTAAAAATCAATTTAGCCTGGCCCTGAGCAATAGCATTCTAATAGTGAAATGCCTGAATGGCCAAATATTGATGTTTTCTTTGAAATTATTGCATGGTATTGGGAAACTATAAGGCTAAACATACACATTCTTGTATTATATACCACACGTTTACTCTGTCTTTTCGCTTCTTGTTTGATAAGGAAACTTGCTTTGCCTATAATTTAGTTTTACGGGACATTTGCTTCTTTGAATTTAACTATGGTGAAGTGGAAATTGCATGTCCATTTTTGTTGGTGAAATAAATTTAGTATGTTGCTCCTTGGTAAAAGCAATAATTTTACCCTAGAGTTGATTAATTATATAAATATCAGGAAGCTTTTAAATTATCAAATATTTTTTTCTTGTTGGGAAATCATTTTAGTAGACAAATAATTATCTATTGTTGCGCCATTTCGATGACGGAATGCTTGCTCTCCTTTGGCAGGATGATTTGACAACTACACTCGTACAGCAGTGCCGTAGGTCTCAAACTACCGTTCAGAGAATCATTGAAACAGCAGGAGATAATGAAGCGTTGCTCTTTGAAGCCTTGAATGTGAATGACGAGATCCAGAAAGTTCTCTCCAAGTATGAAGAGCTGAAGAAGCCTTCCACTCTCTCTTCTGAGTCTGAACCTGCTATGATTCCTGTTGCTGTTGAACCTGATGATTCACCTGTACATGGAAAAGAAGATGCCTTGATTAGGAAGCCAGCAGGTTCACGGGGTGGAACACATGGAGGAAGCAACGATGACATGATGGATGATCTTGATGAGATGATATTCGGTAAGAAAAGTGGAGGCACATCTGAAGGTGCACACGAGCCAAAGACACAGCAATCTTCAAAAAATGATCTCATCTCCTTTTGAGATGCTCGGATTGGATAATTCCATATTTATAGGAAACTGAGGCCTTTGACATCAGGCCACCTAGGTGTTCAGATGAATTACATTTTTTTTAAATGGTTTAAACCTTCATAAACAGGACTGATGATTTTTTTTTTTTTTTTCCTGCATAACACTTGGATTGTTCTCTGGCGATTTCTGTGAGTAGCTTATGTTTCTTGTTGATACGATTGCTTGACATGATATATATATCTATGTTATGGAAACATTCAGTTGTTTGGATTTTATACACACTGCAATGGTACATGACATTGGATTTCTACTACTGCAGCTTCACTGCTCATCATTAGCAAATTTTGGATTTTGATGTTTCTTTATAAGCATAGATTGGGTCAAACTTGTTACTTTCTCATGTATATAAAAAAATTCAAAAAATATAATTTCACACAAAAAATTTGAATTTAGATAAGTAATTATCCCTCGAAATAATTATTAAATCTAACCATAACCATTACTTTTCTTAATATTAAAAATAATTTTTAAAAAAAATCTAACCATAACCATTACTTTTCTTAATATTAAAAATAATTTTTAAAAAAAGAAAAGATTGGTAATAACTTAAATTCTTTTCTTAATCTCATGCAAATATATTATTAATTCTTAATATTATTATTAATAAATTACATTTTAAAAAAATGCAATTGATATTATTATTAATGAATTGCATTTTAAAATGCAAGGTTAATATTATAATATAAGATACTATATATAAATATATATATTTCCATTTTTTCAGTTTACTACAATAGCTACTCTTGTTCTTACTCTCTTCTACGGATCATATCGGCAGGTCCACTGTTTATGCTCATCTCTACAGCAAAACTGGGGAATCCTTGTGAAAGAGTGGTATCGACTTCTGCATTCTTTAATCTTCTTCAAGTTCCACACAAATGGCAAATAAACTACACGTATCACCGTCATCAAGATCCAGATCTCCAATTCTCCTCTGCACTCTCTCCTTCCTTGCTCTCTCTCTTCTCTTCTTTCTCTTCTCTCTTTCCTCTTCTCAGACCCGTAACCTCTCCTCTTTCCCAGACCCAAATCTCACTCTCAAACCGGAAACCTCCTTTGTTACTTCTCTTGAGCACTTCCTCACTGTAAAAGCTTCTAAATCCTCTCCAATTCGAGACGATACGGTTCTTCAAGTGACTGAAGAGGATGTGAAGGAATTGGATGAGAAAATGTTTGTGAAAGAGAGTGAGAGAGTGTACGGGAATGTATACTACCCTGTGGAGTTTCCAATTAGGGTTTATGTATATGAAATGCCGAGGAAATTCACATACGAGTTGCTTTGGCTGTTTAGAAATACTTATAGAGAGACTGGTAATCTTACCTCCAATGGCAGTCCCGTGCATCGATTAATCGAACAAGTATGCTTGTGATTTTATCTTTTTTGCTATTTGTTTTTGGCTTTCTTGATCGAATTATTTAGTGATTCTGTCGTGGGTTTGAGTGCAGCATTCCATTGATTATTGGCTTTGGGCGGATTTGATAGCGCCAGAATCAGAAAGGCTTTTGAAGACTGTCGTGAGAGTTCATAGGCAAGAGGAAGCTGACTTGTTCTACATCCCTTTTTTCACCACAATCAGCTTTTTTTTGTTGGAAAAGCAGCAAAGCAAGGCTCTTTATAGGGTGTGAGTGCACTTCCAATGTTTATTAGTAATGTTGTTTCGTTCTTCTTTTACTTTCTAAAAATTTTCCCCTCTTAATTTGCCGTTTACTTCTTAAGAAAGATTAGATTATTTTGCATAATCGAAATAGGATGTTGAATCCTTAAGATTCTCTTCCTGAATTTTTGATTGCGTTTTTTAAAGTGTTTATATATATTGGTTTTTTCAGTTTTTGTTCTGTTTAGAAAAATGCAAGTAGTTCAGTTATTTCATCTTTTGAGTGTGTCTTGTGCAATTTAAAGTAGAATATTTGTCTCTCCTTGGGCTACTCTCCTTTATTTCTTTGTCAATATAAAAGTTAAATCTTTAACGAGTTAATCTCTTTTTTCCTAATTGGTATTTAACTATGAAATAGGTTTACATTGTAATTGAGATTCTAGTAACGTCATGAACTATAGTAGAATTGAAGATCGAGCTAAATTTAGTAGCCTAAGCTTGTATTGAGGAACTAACTGATATTTGAATTGATGTTTACAGCCTGAAGTTCTGGAAACTAGCCTCTTCTGATTCTATTCTGTTAAAGTTCCTTTTATATGTGTCTAAAGATGTAAACTGCTGGTTTCTGTGGCTGTAGGAAGTTTTGAAGTGGGTGACTGATCAACCTGCATGGAAACGATCTGAAGGGAGGGATCACATTCTTCCTGTTCATCATCCGTGGTCTTTCAAGTCTGTTCGCAGATACATGAAAAATGCTATTTGGTTGCTACCAGATATGGACTCCACGGGAAATTGGTGACTATATGTCTAAAGTTTGAAATTGACTATTTTAACGAGTTCATTAGCTGTTACAGCTATTAATCATCATTTTAAACTCCAGGTACAAGCCAGGACAAGTGTTTCTGGAGAAAGATCTAATTCTTCCATATGTCCCCAATGTTGATTTGTGTGATGCTAAGTGTTTATCTGAAAGTGAATCTAAGAGAACCACACTGATTTTCTTCCGAGGCCGGCTTAAAAGGAATGCTGTAAGATTTTAGTTAACCAATCAGTTTCCATTTATATTCTCCATTCAGTTGGCTGGACTAGAGTAACTACAGTTAGTGTCACTGGAACAAGGTGTATGCCACTTTCCATTAATTGGGATTAAGATTGATGATGATGATAACTGTTGTAGTCATTACTAAAAAAGATATGCAGACAGCAATGCTGTTATGGCTTTGGCCTTGAATACCTGTTCTGTTCATGGTACAGTGGTCAAAACTTTACCACGCCAGGCAGTTAATGAAGAATTCAAGGAAAAGTGAGATTAAATTTAGAACTATATGTTACCCTTCAGTAACTGTTTGTGACATTTAAGAGCTTTTCTAGCCCCAGTAGGCTAATATTTCCTGTAATTCAAGTCAGTTAGCTACTTTGATAATAACTAAGAATTTTAATTGTAGCTTGCCTGAGGTATAATGTATTGGTTAGGTGATATTGGTAATGTTTTCCTTTAGCTTCTCTGCACAAAGACTAAATTGGAGTTTGATCACATGATCTCTTTGCTGCTAATTTAATTCCTTTAACATTTCACTGTTTTGTTCATTCCCCGTCTTTTTTATTCCAAGGAGCAGTCTCTTAGTTGATTGTTTCTACTTTAGGGTGGGAAAATACGTGCTAAGCTTGTAGCAGAACTAAGTGGTGCTGATGGCGTGGTTATAGAGGAGGGGTCAGCTGGAGAGGAAGGGAAAGCAGCAGCTCAGTTTGGCATGCGCAAGTAAATAAATTGTATCTTACCTCTTCTTCTTTTTCTTTTTTTAAATGCATCTTACTTTTCGATTTTCATATAAATCGTGGAAATTGCTTCCTCTGTTATCAGGTCTGTCTTTTGCTTAAGTCCAGCAGGTGACACTCCTTCATCTGCCAGATTATTTGATGCTATTGTTAGTGGGTGTATCCCAGTAATAGTCAGTGATGAGTTGGAGCTCCCATTTGAAGGGATTCTTGATTATCGAAAGGTGTGCATGCATTAACCATATTGTTTTTTCCTTTTGCTCGGTCCATCTTATGGTACCTTGAAACTCAGCTCAATGATTGGGTTAGATGTATTAATCTAATATGTTCTTTTGAGGCTTGTATGATAGATCTGGAAACAGCCTAGTAGTGGTGGAAAAAGTTAGTTGACCTACTTTCTAAAATTGGAAAATGTTTGTTTGACATTTTGAGTTGATTCAATATTTTATAGAGCCTCACCTAGAAGGGTAAAACCTGGAAAATATTGCTTATTGCTGTCTTGAAGTTTCATAGGGATTTTCAAATGGATCAAATTCAAAAGAAAATTTTTGATCCTGCAATCTTTAGCAGAATTTTAACTGGATAGTGGATAGTGTTGTGTTATGGTCTGTTTGCTTGAATATATTAAATTGAGTGAATTTCCTGGTTGGTTACATTATATTTCATGGCAATTAATTTCACTTGATGTTTCCAATGAAGAGAACTTAATAACTCTGTAACATAGTTCTGTCTCTGACTCTTCATGTTTTGGCGTTGGAACCCTACATTTTTATGGATGATTTGTTGAAAAAGCTGTAAAAAGTTTTTTTAGTTTGGTAAATGTCGAAAGAAATGTACTGATCGTTTAAAAATCTATACTTCATAATTTCTGATGCCTCAATCACTTCTTTCGCTTCAATGCAGATAGCTTTATTTGTTTCTTCTTCTGATGCCATACAACCAGGTTGGTTGTTGCAATTCCTAAAAGGCATTAGTCCTGTTCAACTGAGGGATATGCGAAAGAACCTTGCCAAGGTTTGTTACTCTAATTTGGTTTATGTAGCTGCTCTATTTTTGAAGACATCTCTTGTTGACTGATGGCTTTTCTAATTTCTGAAGAAGAGAGAGGGGCGCAAGGTGGGGGTTGAAGGGGAAACAGGAGTGAATTAATGATGGGATTTTATTGTAGAATTAGTGGTCAGGAAAATAGATTTCTGGTTCTGCTTTCAATCACGAAGTGCTACATAATAGATATTGAATATCAGCTCTGTTTCTTTTTGTATTGGGATAATTACATTCCTGGTGTTCTAACTTTTAAATTTTTTCCTTATTTAGTGTTTAAACTTTATTCTTTAACAATCAAGTGTTCAAATGGAATTTTTTTTTTAACTAGGTGCATTTGGCTAGAGATTCTTGCCGAACTACTAAATTGGACTGTTTTAGCTAATAAATACTGCTGTCCCTGAATCTCCATTTATCTCTCTCTGTTACGTAGTTCCTCCTGTTTCCTTGGAAAGAGTTAAAAATTTTCTTCTATTTTCCAAGGAAGAAGAGTGCTGCACATTGATTATATGTGGTAAAAATTTATGTAGATACTTGATTGTAAAAATGATACACTCGAGTAATTGAAAAAGTTTAGACACCAATATTGAAGTTATCCCTTTATTTTTTTACTCCATTGCTTATGAAGTCTCTTTTCTATTATTATTTTGTTTGATTGACCTTTGGACCTTTTAACATGGGATGGTAAGAAAGCTACTCATCAGACTGTTTTTGGGGTTGGGGGTGTGGGGTGGTTGGAGGAAGGTAGGGAGGAGGGTGCATGGAGAGTTAGCTATTTGTTTGAGGCAACTGATTAGTTCATTCTCATTTATTTCAGTACTCAAGGCATTTTCTGTATTCCAGTCCAGCCCAACCCTGGGGTCCAGAAGACTTGGTCTGGAGGATGGTAAGTAACTGTCTCTTTCCTTCACCAAAAATTTTACTTCTATTTTTCTTATACATCTCAATTACATGTGTATGTTGTAATTGTTGAAAACGACATGCATGTTTGTCTGTTTAGAAATTAGCTGATTGCTTGTCTCTTGGCCCAATGACTAAAAATTTCTTAGGTTTTTAATTGCGAATATGTTCCATTTCCCGGTGGCAAATGCTTTTGGTTGCCTGATTTGTATTTCAGCAAGTCTATCTGTTGTTTAGACAAAATCATATGGCAATTATTTCGTTTCCGTATAAAAACATAGGAATATTTTCAATTTTCCCTTTCCAGTACCATTTCTGCTGAACTACAATTGAGTGATCAACTAATCTATATCTGTTTACAAATCTGTTTTCCGTAGAATGATGTTTCTAAATATGTTGCTCTAATGTAATATTAGTGGAAATTTGTTCAAAACGGATTCGTGTTTGTCACTAATTACTATCAGAAGTGATGTTTCATATTGTGTATCTGTTGTCCAATAAACAGATGGCTGGTAAATTGGTAAACATCAAGCTTCACACACGGAGATCGCAGCGCTTGGTGAAAGAGTCGAGGAGCATATGTACTTGTGAATGTAAACGCACAAACTTTACAGGTCCAAGTTCCGTATAATCACCCTTATTTGAAATCATTTTTTATGTTGTAGGTATAAATCTTTTAGTTAAAATATAAATTTTCACAGCTCTGCCATTGGTTTTCTGAATTCCAACTGAGGTTAAATCATAAACGGTTAATGTTTCTTCATTTCCGATAGCCATTCTATCCCCTTTCCCTCACCTGCCACCGGAAACACGTAGCTGTTATTCATTATGTATCTGAATATTACTGATTAATAGATGTATTATCTAGGAGAGTTGCTGCATTTGGTCCATGGAGGCAGCTTATATTATGCAGCAAATTCATCTGCTAAAGGAAATTTTTTTTTTTTTTTTTTTTTTTTGATATGATATTTAGGCAATGATTTTTTTAGTGGATGTGTTATATTAGGCATAGTTGGTGATCTACTAATATGGTAACTTCGTAAGACATTCTTCTTTTGGGATTTAGGGGACAGTTGGTAGGCTTAGTTATATATACATATAATTATTCTCTAATATCTAAAATTATAGAAAAAATAAAATTATTAAAATGAATATATTCATGTTCGCCTTGATTCGGTCTAACGTATGTATCGAGAGCAAAAATTTTGAAAAAATAAAATATTTTAATTTGCCTCCCAATTAAGTAAAATTATGTTTTGGTCCTCCTACTTTTTGGAATGGTTCTGTGAGTCACCGGAGGGGCATTAAGGTAAAATGTTTTGTCTATAATTTACTAAAGTTAATTCATATGACCCTGTCATTTAATAAAAAAGCACAAAGAATTAACAGAAGAGTATGATGGAGAGAGAGTAATAAAACTGTGTATTTTTAAAATTATAAGGATAAATTGATAAAATAGAAGAACAAAAATTGGGTTGGCATCCAGCACTGCTTTCAGTTTCAGCAATCAACCAAAAAGAAAAATGGAAAGAACAATTATCGTTATCTTTGAAGATGGCATCACTGCTATAATATAAAAGTATAAAAGCCCAGTAGAGAGATTGTCAAAAGAGTTAAAAGGTGTGAAACGAAGTCGGCGGACAGCACGTGCTTCGATCATCAACACATCCACACTACACCGTGATTGTGGGGCTCACGCGGTCATTGGGGCCCATCTCATCTACAAAATCAAACGTGCCCATCATAATGCAATTCCTATTGCCACGATACCACACGTTCTTTTTCTTTTTTTTTTTTTTTAACTATGCGCCTTGGAAACAGTAACTACTAACCTTTTACACTAAATAGTAAATACTAACATTCACATTCACATTCACATTCACATTCACCCGGTAATAAATATATTAACCCTTATTTATTTAAGTCTGTAAGAATAATCTTAGATTAAATGTTGTTTTTATCTTCCAGATCAACCTTAACCTGCATTGTTCTTTCTTTAATTTATATGTGGAATAATGAAAAAAACTTTTTTATTGTTGAAAACAAAAACTTAAAAATACAATGCAAGCCATCATATTCATATCATATGTTCTTCTCAGCATACACAATCCATCTTTCTTTTTCTTTCTTCTTAAGCAGTATTTTTTGATGGATTACCCTCAACTCTTATCCCTTTTTCTTCTCTTTGCATTCTATTTTATTATTTATTATTTTTCGCTCATTTATTTAGTAGGATATAATAATAATAATAGTAATTTTATTAATTTATTAATTACACTCCCTCCAGAAACAACTAATTTTTCACTGAGATTAAGAAAACTGTTTAGCCAACTTTTTTTTTGTTATTTTTTTCCCTAATTTACCCCTAATATATTATTTATTCATCTTCTAATATCAATGCATGCTTTAAATTATATTTCAGTCTTCAATAAGTTTTCAAATACTTTGTTGGAATGAAAGGAATACAAACAGTTGTAAAAATGAAGTTTATGCTTTGCCTAGTGGAGAGAAATTCTTTTTTTTTTTTTTCCTTTATGTGAGAAAGTTGTATGAAAATATGAAGATTTGTGTTCATTTAATCTTCCAACTGCCTTTGATTATTGAAAACGTACTTTAAATATTGCATAATTTTTTTATTATTCGACAAAGTCCATGAGGATTTCTTTCAATGCAATCAACTTGAAAAATTTGTGGCCTTTTTCTATTTAAATTTTATTTTAATCAGTGCTCATATAACCTATATGAGTACCCCTTTTTTTTTAATGGAAATTGATGTAAAAAATTCATTCTCTAAAATTTATTCACATTAAGTATTCTTTTATACTTTTATCTGCCACTATCTTGAGAATGTCCCACACTAAAAGTTTCACGGACGACTAAAACAAAAATAAAATATAGGCATGGTTTCCAAAATTATCAAATTAGGCAAAATTTTCTATATAAAAGAACAACTAAAATGGAAACTTTTCATATATAAAAAGAACGGAGGAGGAGGAAGTACAATTTTGATATGGTACCATGATGCACATTAGTCATTTAAATAAATCTTAAGAAGGGAGATTATAATCAACAAATTAATATAACTTCATTTCATGCGGAAATATTACATTGATACATAATTTATAGTATTGTTTTTAACTATCAATTAGGATTTTTAGTGAATTGTTGTATTAATATTTTGACCTTCCCTATTTTAGGGCCCTAAAACTGAATTGAGGGATTTAATTTTCTAGTTCTACATCCAAAAAGATAAATTTAACAATGGAAACAAAGAAATTGCCTTGATTTACACAACAAGGAATTGAAGTTTTGGGCAAACAAAGATATTAAATGGTAATTACTCATCTTGTCCCAAAATATAAATCGTTTAAAATTTTTTCACAAGAATTAAGAAATCAATTAATTTTCCTAAATTATAATAAAATTAAGTGTAAATTGATCAAATTATCATTTATCGCAAAACTAATAGCTACTTATTGAAGTGTTTATTGTATCTAATGTAAATATGAGTAACATTGAAAAAATATCATTTATTACTCCTTAAAATACCCAGAACAATTTATATTTTGGGACAATAATCACTCAAAAATGACTTATATTTTGAGATAGAATGAGTAATTTAGTTTACATTGTTAATTAGACATATTCCTAACAACAAAATAAGATTAATCAAATAAATACACAAAATGTCATAATCCTAATTAGTGATAATCTAAGTCCAAGAAAAAAAAAATCACAATTAACAAGGTTATTGTTTTGGACATGAAAAGGGTCAAAGGCTATCAATTTGATGAAAGCGAAATTATTTTTGTACCTCAATAGACAATAATCTCTCCATTGAATCAAATTTTGTGGGCCTCTTCTCATTATGTTTTTAAGGTTCAATGTCTCTATCTCACGGTCTAAGTACTAATATCCAAATAAATACACTTAATTTGAACAATTGATTGTTACTATTACACATTAATGTGTTAGATAAAAATGGACAAGGGAATATTACCTTATTATTTTTGAATAATTATAGGCAAAATGATTAAATAAATTAATTAAAAAATATTTTAATAGTAATTATTTTGATAAGATTAATATAGTCTAAACAATATAAGTACAAATCATTTACTAGTAGATAATTAGTAGAAGTTTTGGAATACGCCTAATCGACTATGCAACTATTGAAAAATTAAACGATAAAAATGACACTTAAAATTGAGATTCTTTCCTAATAATTTTGGTCTTTCTATTATTGATATTTGTAATATCAGATAATATGATTTTTATTGTTATACAAATTAATATTTAAATATGTTTTATGTTATAAATTGAAATTTAAGAATGTTATTATACACTATATTATGCGTTTATATTATAAATTTAGAGACAAAAAATTGAAACTAAGAAAAATAAATATGACTTAGAGCGGAATAAAATTAACTATGGTTATACATGGGATGATTTTCGAGTTTTTCTCATAATGAAAAATTTGAGACGGTTTTTGAGAAATAGAGTCGACATTCCCGCAGTCTCGTGCACGCCCCTAAATCCTAGGATAATTAATCCATTATCATCTTGTTGCGTTTTTAATAAGAAAATTTTTTTACAGAGTTAGGTTATCAAACCTTTAATGTTTAGTGAAAGTTTTGAACAATTACTCCAAATAAATAAATAAATAAAAATTTACAATTCATTTTGGGATGGTTCGTGGTAAATGCCGGTGTAAAACACGCACTAACTCAGGAGAATACAAGGACTATACCAGCGTGTTAAGTAATTCGTCAGAGGTGTAAGTTGTCAGCATATATATTGGTTATGATTGGACCGTGATCTGCACGCTCGTTAACCGAAGTGCATTTAACTTTGGGAAAATATCCAAGGAATATCCAGTATTTTGAAGAGACGAAAAGACTGGCTTAGCCACGTCAGAAGACAGACAGGCACTCGATAATCATTCCGCGCTTTCCGCATTTGGATTGTAGTGGCAATTCTGTAATAAATCTCCAGAAATAAGAGTAATCTGTGAATTCAAAACCAAACGGATAAGGACAATATAGGAATTTAATCCATTTACTTTATTTCTTGTTTTTCTTTTTGCCATTTCTGTTGTATATACATATTTGACATTTTTTGATTCTTTTTAAATGATACAAATTGACCGTCAAGTTTCAACATAAGATTAAATTGTGTTCCAATTAAATTTTTTTTTATAATTTTTCTTTATTGATTTTTATAAATCATTTAAAAGATTTTTTTATTTCCGATTCTAAAAAAATGTATCTTCATTTTTTTATAATATTTCTTTATTGATTTTTATAAATCATTTAAAAGATTTCTTTTTATTTCTAATTCTAAAAAAATGTATTTTATTGTAATATTAAAAATCATTTAATAATTATAAGATTTATGCATTAAACAAACGGTGAATATAATATGAGACTTGATTTGATTCAAATAAAATCAAAATTAAGATACGCTTATTCAATTCTAATTTTATTTTTTACAAATTGATTATCGATTTCTTTTTGTTTTGGTAAGAAAAAAGTTAAGAAATACTGAAAATAAACATATGCAATGCCACATAAAATCATGCGTCGTAATAGATAAAAGGCTAGTTGGAGTTCTATCACGAACTTGAACGCCCAAAGAATTGGAAGAAAGAAATTTATATAATGTTTTTGATAAATTGATGTTTATGGTTCAAAATCTAATAAGTTTTTATCTAAAAAAAATAATAATGTTTAAGTTTTATCATTTTTTATTTTTTTTAACAACAGAAACAATCTTTATTCCAAAACAACAAAAATTGATGATGAGAGAGGTTTTATTTTTACCAATTCAAATGAAATGAGGAAAGTCAAAAGCAATTAGCAAATTGGTAATGTCAATTGTCAACACAGATTCAGTAGCTTGAGCTGTTCACTTGTACTAGTTTTTCTTTTCTTCCCATTGGTTAACCATTTCATAATTTACTAATACAACGCGCATTCTCAATTTCCCAACTAATACCCACATTTTTATTTTATTTATTTTATTTTTGACATAAGCATTATTATTATTATTTTTATTTTTAATATATCGATGAAGACAAATTCAAATGAAGCAAAAGAAAATCTTTTCTATTTTAATAAAGAAAAACCGTGTTTTATACTTTTCTCATATACGTAACATAAAATACAACTAAGACTAAGCTGTGATAATTAGACATGTTATTAATTTTAAATAAATAAGTAGTAATTACTCTGTCTTCTTCTTCCAGGCTCCAACCCATATAACCACAGAGCCCACTGTCACTAACCTTACTGATTTCCCACTTCCAGTAAAAGAAGTATAAACCTTTTTTGTACCTTTTTTTTTTTCTTTTGTTTTTAATTACCATTACTACCCTCACCATCGATTCTCCTCGTCTCTCTTAAAATCCCGAATTACCCTTTTTTTTTTCTTTTCTTGATTCTGCAATCCACCTCCTAAATACTTTCCTTTTGGTCTTATGAACTTCTAAAACTAAACAGCAATTTCTTCTCCTTCTCTTTCATTCTTGTCCTCGCTCATTTCTCTCTATCCTCAACAAACATCAAGAAATACGGCCGGTCTGGTCATACTGCCGGCGACCCATAAAAACCCATTTCTTTTTACTCTTTCTCCCTCTTTTTTTCGCGTTCTTTCTTTTAATAAATCTTTAGCCCCAAAGCCAAGAACCTTCTTTTTCTTTATTAAAAAATTTACTTACCCAGCAAAGCTTTTGTATTAAATAACGTATCTAGTCTTGATCATGACATGTTAGTGGCTTGTAGTTTTGCTCACGACCTGGTCTCTCAACTAAGAAATCTTCCTTCTGTTATCTATATGTGAGAATTTGAGGACAGTTGGTGACATTGAAGCATTCTCTTATTTTATTTATTTTTTTTTTTTTTAAAGCTTGGTTCAAGTTTCGCCGTTTAGTCTCTTTAAAGCGTTGATAGAATCAGACAGAGGGATCTGTCGTCTTTAGAGACCCGGCATTCTTTTTTATAAAGATAAGGTAAGTCCCTTTTTTCGCATTAGCTTCATTGTGTTCACGATATATAGTTTATTGGTTTGAAAATATGGATCGATCTTTTCTTGCTTAAAGGTGAAAATGTTTTTCTGTTAAAACAGGGTTTCTGTTTATAGTGTTTTTAGTGTCGTTTAAGCGATCTTTTAGATCTTACGTTTTCTCTTGTTTTGGGTTTTGAAAGTAGCTACTACTGAGTTGCTGTGGGTTATTTCGATGTGAGTTTGAATTATATATATATGGTGATTGCCATAAGCCATCTTTCTTTTTGCAATGTTTCAAAAAATGGTTTTAAGTGTTTTATTGTGTGGTATTTTTTTTGTCATTTTCGCATTTTTGATGTTCTTTGGAAGTGCAATTTTGTGCTAATTTCAGCTGATTATGGGTTTTTGTTGTGATGAACTTTTTTAATTGCGAGAAAAAGTGGGAAAATTTTAAAGAAAGAGTTTGGATCTTAGACATTTCTTGTGTTTTTAGATTTTAGTAAACAATAAGTCAAAAGTATTTAATCAGTTAAAGTCTGGTGCTCTCTTTTGATATAAGTTTTTGGGAAAAAAGTTTTGATCACGGTTTTCCTTATAATTGATTTTCTTGTCAGCTAGACGGAGGTTGTAGATGATCTATAGCTATCTGGCTTTACTCTATTACAGCGGAAAGACTGACTGATTTTTGAGACTTTTGGAATGACAGTTTGGCAACATAAACCTTTTGCTTGTTTTGAAGTTGTGTAAAATGTAGACTTGGAAATCATTTGCTCTAGATCATATTCATATTAGATTCAACATTATATATAAAATCTTGATGGAATTTTTGCAATTTGATATTTTGGGATCGAGTGTTCTATTCATGAAAATTATATGCCGATGCTAAATTTTATTCCACTTTGAAATTTCAGGATCTGAAGAGACTTCTCTGGGAGTAATAGAACATGGCCTCCAAATCATTAAGACTTAGCCGATCAAATCTATCTGCGAGTTCAGATGCAACCGACGGTCAGAAACCTCCACTACCTCCAACTGTGACATTTGGCCGAAGAACTTCTTCCGGTCGCTATATCAGCTACTCAAGGGATGATCTTGATAGCGAAATTGGGAGTACTGATTTCATGAACTATACGGTGCATATACCACCTACCCCTGATAATCAACCTATGGATCCATCTATCTCGCAGAAGGTTGAAGAGCAATACGTGTCGAATTCACTCTTTACAGGTGGGTTTAATAGTGTTACACGGGCTCATCTCATGGACAAGGTGATTGATTCTGAAACAAGCCATCCCCAGATGGCTGGTGCCAAAGGATCCTCCTGTTCTATTCCAGGCTGTGATGCAAAGGTCATGAGTGATGAGCGTGGCATGGATATTCTTCCTTGTGAATGTGATTTTAAAATATGCCGGGATTGCTATATTGATGCAGTGAAAACTGGGGGTGGGATTTGCCCTGGTTGTAAGGAGCCTTATAAGAACACTGAATTGGATGAGGTAGCTGTGGATAATGGGAGGCCACTTCCACTTCCTCCACCAGGAACAGTTTCCAAAATGGAGAGGAGGTTATCATTGATGAAGTCTACAAAATCAGCACTAATGAGGAGCCAGACTGGGGATTTTGATCATAATAGGTGGCTGTTTGAAACAAGGGGGACTTATGGATATGGGAATGCCATATGGCCTACTGATGGGGGTTTTGGCAGTGGGCAAGATGAAGTTGCTGAACCCAAAGAATTGATGAATAAACCGTGGAGGCCCCTTACCAGGAAATTAAAGATACCAGCTGCTATTATCAGTCCATATCGGTACAGTTTCCCTATTCATCATTGTCTTTGTCTCCTAAGAGTCAGAATTATGATATCATTCCATTTCAAAAATTTGACTTCAAAAATTTCAATGGCTACTTTGCTCAATTTTGTTTTTACCAATTGGCACAATGGTACATCAACATGAATTTGGACTGTCAATTTTCTCTCTGTTCTCTCTCTCTCTCTCTCTCTCTCTCTCTCTCTCTCTCTCTTTGATTGGTTTACTTTTTGAAACTTTTACCGTCCTTGACTTGTAGTTTATTGATAATGAAGCATAATGATTATGCGAATTACAGTGGCAACAACTGACTGATGAAAAAGTAAAGTGATTATTAGTCATTCATGCCATATCAGTTATTCCAAATGTGGTCCAATGTTTTTTTTTTTTTTTTTTTTTTTTTTTTTTGTTAGTGTTTTCAATAACAATTATGGTTTTGGCAATGCCATTTTTTGGTCCAACTTATGCTAATGAATGTCTTTTGCTCTGCTGCATCTGTTCTTACAGGCTGCTCATTTGTATTCGGATAGTTGTCCTTTCATTGTTTTTGACATGGAGAGTCAGACATAAAAACGAAGATGCAATCTGGCTATGGGGGATGTCAGTTGTTTGCGAGATCTGGTTTGCATTTTCGTGGCTTCTTGACCAACTTCCCAAGCTATGCCCAATCAATCGGGCAACAGATCTTAATGTCTTGAAGGAGAAATTTGAAACACCTAGCCCTGCTAATCCCACTGGTAAATCTGATCTTCCGGGCATAGATATCTTTGTTTCTACTGCGGATCCAGAGAAAGAACCACCTCTTGTAACTGCAAACACCATTTTGTCAATTCTAGCTGCTGATTACCCTGTTGAAAAACTTGCTTGTTATGTTTCTGATGATGGAGGTGCACTTCTAACATTTGAGGCCATGGCAGAAGCTGCAAGTTTTGCTAATATTTGGGTTCCTTTCTGCCGTAAACATGATATTGAGCCCAGGAACCCTGAGTCTTACTTTAATTTGAAAAGGGATCCTTATAAGAACAAAGTGCGATCGGATTTTGTCAAGGATCGCAGGAGAATCAAGCGTGAATATGATGAGTTCAAGGTTCGGATCAATGGCTTGCCTGATTCTATTCGCCGCCGATCTGACGCTTATCATGCTCGTGAGGAAGTCAAGGCCATGAAACTTCAAAGACAGAACAGAGATGATGAACCTGTGGAGAGTGTAAAGATTCCAAAAGCTACTTGGATGGCGGATGGTACCCATTGGCCAGGGACTTGGATGCATCCTGCGCCTGAGCATTCTAAGGGTGACCATGCTGGTATAATACAGGTATCAATCTTAGTACATAGTTTTATACCAGTTGTTCAGACCATCTAAACAGTGAACTGACCGTGATTTGTTCTGGTCAATATTTAAAGCAATTGGTTAGGTTTCTGATAGTTTTTTTTTAAATTACTATTTTTAACTGCATTATTTCAATAATTTATTAGTTGAGTGGGAAGAGACTAGAAAGAATTAAAATAATATAAAAAAAGAAGAAAAGGTGAAATAATCAATTGTGTGATGCAGGTGATGTTGAAACCTCCTAGTGATGAACCACTGCATGGAAATGCTGATGATACAAAGATCATGGACCTTACAGATGTTGATATTCGTCTTCCATTGCTCGTTTATGTTTCTCGTGAGAAACGCCCTGGCTATGACCATAACAAGAAGGCAGGGGCCATGAATGCGCTTGTTAGAGCTTCAGCCATTATGTCTAATGGTCCCTTCATTCTCAACCTTGATTGTGATCACTACATTTACTACTCCCAGGCAATGAGGGAAGGCATGTGCTTCATGATGGATCGAGGAGGTGACCGCATCTGTTATGTTCAGTTCCCTCAGAGGTTTGAGGGTATTGATCCTTCTGATCGATATGCCAATAACAACACCGTTTTCTTTGATGTTAATATGCGTGCCCTTGATGGTCTTATGGGTCCAGTCTATGTTGGAACTGGATGCCTCTTTAGAAGGACTGCCCTATATGGCTTTGACCCTCCTCGAGCAAAAGAACACCACCCAGGATGCTGCAGTTGTTGCTTTGGTCGGAAGAAGCATTCCTCAGTTGGAAACACGCCAGAAGAGAACAGGGCATTGAGAATGGGTGATTCTGATGATGAAGAGATGAACCTCTCCTCATTTCCTAAGAAATTTGGCAATTCGACGTTCCTCATAGATTCAATCCCAGTGGCAGAGTTTCAAGGTCGCCCTCTTGCAGATCACCCAGCTGTTAAGAATGGACGCCCTCCTGGTGCTCTTACCATTCCTCGTGAGCTTCTTGATGCATCAACTGTTGCAGAGGCAATCAGCGTTATTTCTTGCTGGTATGAAGACAAGACAGAGTGGGGACAGCGAATTGGTTGGATTTATGGGTCTGTTACTGAAGATGTTGTCACAGGTTATAGGATGCACAATAGGGGATGGAAATCAGTTTATTGTGTGACCAAGCGTGATGCTTTCCGAGGGACTGCTCCAATCAATCTCACAGATCGGCTTCATCAAGTCCTCAGATGGGCTACTGGTTCTGTTGAGATTTTCTTCTCACGCAACAATGCCTTGCTAGCCAGCCCAAGAATGAAATTTTTGCAGAGGATAGCATATCTTAATGTTGGTATCTACCCATTTACCTCCATTTTTCTGATTGTCTACTGCTTCCTACCTGCACTATCCCTTTTCTCTGGCCAATTCATTGTACAGACCCTTAATGTCACTTTCCTCGTCTACCTTCTTGTCATTACTGTGACTCTATGCTTACTTGCTATACTTGAGATCAAATGGTCTGGCATTGAGCTAGAGGAGTGGTGGAGGAATGAACAGTTTTGGTTAATTGGAGGGACTAGTGCCCACCTTGCTGCGGTGCTTCAGGGGCTACTGAAAGTTGTTGCAGGAATTGAAATCTCTTTCACCTTGACTTCAAAATCAGGTGGTGATGATGTAGATGATGAGTTTGCTGATCTTTACATTGTAAAATGGACTTCATTGATGATCCCGCCGATCGTGATCATGATGACCAACTTAATTGCTATAGCTGTTGGGTTTAGCCGAACAATATACAGTGTTTTACCGCAATGGAGCCGTTTAATAGGTGGAGTTTTCTTCAGTTTCTGGGTTTTGGCTCATCTCTACCCGTTTGCCAAAGGTCTAATGGGAAGACGAGGAAGAACACCGACCATTGTTTTTGTATGGTCAGGACTTATTGCAATCACTATCTCTCTCCTTTGGGTGGCTATCGATCCTCCGTCAAATACTACCCAAATTGGAGGCTCGTTCCAGTTCCCTTGAGAGGCCCTTCTTTTTCTGTTGAGCTGCATTTGTTCAGTGAAATTCCTTCATTAGTTCTTGGTTTTTTTTTCCCCTCATTCAAAAAGTTTTATCGTGTCGGAAAATGGATTAGGGTATGTTCTTGTTGTTGTGCCCATTTATACTAATGCTTACTTTTGTAACAGTTCTCCCAAGGATCATCAGGAACAAGTAGCTGAAATTCTAGTCATCAGTTTTCCATTTTCACGTGGATAACTAGGACCTTGCTTATTATTGTATTCTTTGTAATGTAGAAAGTGCACATTGAAAGCAGTTATTGCCAGATTTATTTTATACACTTCAAATTTACAAGTTTGCATATTTCTTTGTAGTTATGGATTCATACTCTAAAAGAAATGTTTAGAAATTAGAGGGCTACATAAAAAAAAATATAGTATCGTGAAGGAAATTTTCAAATCACACTCTTTATGGGATATTTGAAACTTATACTAAATAAGAGTAAATCTACATTCGTGTAGATAATCTAAAATTAATGGTTATGATCAATTGACAATTAATGGAAATCTATGCATCAAACTTGAATTTATTAATAATTTAGTTTTCTTTGTCCAAAATAGTTTTTTTTTTTACTTAATTATAATTGATTAAAAATTAATTTTTAAAAAAATTAATTCTTAAATTATAATCAAACTAATTATGAGATCCTTAACTTATAATTTATATTAACATTTTAATCCATCCGTCAAAATTTTGATAACATTTTGATCCCTCTATTTTTAACGGAAAGATCAAAGTGTTCATAAAATTACAATTTAAGAATCTTGTAGTTATTTTTTAAAAATAAAGATTCTCATATTTTAATTTAACTGTAATTTAAGAATTAAATTTTTTCCCCAAATTTTAAATAAAGAAATACCATGTTTAATTTTCTCAACCTTATATTTTTCAAATGGATTTATTGATTGAGTGTCGTGTTTATATAACATATTATTAATTATACAAATGATAAATTTCCCTCTTCCGTTCTTAGAAATTTTTTTTTTTTATTTTTAACTTTATTTAAGCAATGAAAGATATATGTCTTGTTTCATATAAATGCTTTGCAAATTTCATATTTACTTGTTAATGAAAATACAAATGTATTTCCTCTAAAAATAAAAAATACAAATATATATGGATATAATATGAAATTATGACTAAAAATAGAATATTTTTCCTTCCAAAAGAACGAAGATTTTTTCTATATTTATATCAAGAATATTTATATTAGGTAATACGTTGGCAAGTCTATTTGTACATGATATACCCTTCTATTTGCATTGGAAAAAACACATCACTTGGATGATTTTTTTTCCATAATTATACTATATATTCAATTTTTTCCCTAGCATAATTTTGAAATTAAGATTTTTTTCCAAAAAAAGAAAATTTACGTCAATCAATTTCTATATAGGATAAAAAAAAAAATTGGAAAAAGGGACAGCTGTAATTATTTTAAATATTTTAACATTCAAATTATATATATATTTTTTGAAGTACCCTTTTCAAGAATTGGGCTGTCTGAAGTTCTCGTGTCGCAACGACTAAAATTCATTTGGAGCAATTATACCATGTCTCTGCAAACTCCACCTGGCATCACCTCGTGACTAATACTACTTCAATGTCCGTTACTTTTTAACTTTTTATAATAATTAAAATTAAAATAATTATTGAACCACTTAAATTTAAATAAATAAATAAAGATAATTAGTTAAATTATTTTTTAATTAAAAGAGATAAAATTTCGTAGAAATACCTAAATAAAAGTTAATAAAAATTGCTGTTGAATGAAAAAGACTGGTAAATGCAACAAAGAAACAAGTTCCACCTGCCAGTCACTGTTCATATCATAAACTATTATTTTCTAAAATAAGATACAAGATCTTCTAAATATCATAATTTTCGCAATTTTTTAATTTTTTTTAAAATTTATATTTAACATACACATACTTTTAGCAATTTTAATAATACAAATGAATATGTGTGTATTTAATATATTTTTTTAAAATTTATAAAATTCGAAATATTCTATATAAAATTTAGTTGAAGAAATTTTTATAAATTTTTAGCTATTAAATTTAATAAATTTCGCTTCTTTGCTTGAAATTGGATGTCACTTTCTTTCTCATCCGCCTTCTAAATTTGTTACCTGGCTCGATCATGATCTAGCGGGTGTTTTCTATTCGCGTTCTATTTAGTTTTATTTGAGCTTTTGCTCCCCTTATCTTACAAAAAAGAAATTTAATAGATTTCAAAATTTAAATAAGTCTCATAATAATATTGTCACTATAATTTAATAGAAATATTATTATTAATAATAAAGTATTAAATAAATACATCACATAAATAAAGAGAAATAAATCACAAGAAATATATTTTTTGAGTATTAATCAAGAGAAATATTTTACTTATAAAAGTAAATTTTAGTTATACAATAATAAATTAAATTTCTAAATATCATAAAAATATATTTTCTATCTGTAAAATATGTTCTCAAAAATATTTATATTATGAAAAATAAATATAATTTATTAATTATGTATGATCTGATTGTTTATCTTATTTACGTGGAAAGTGAAAATTTTAGATTTTAAATTGTTTTTTATATCTATTCAACGATTTCAACAAATAAAAAAAATTGTTTAAAAATAAATTATTAAATTTCCATTCTATTGATATTCCATAAAATAAAATAATATATTTTTGATATAGCAAGATAAAGATAAAGTTAAAATAAAATAACTAATATAATCATAATTTCTTAAAAATAATTTCTACATAAAAGGAATAAGGAACTATCAAATATTTATACCCATTTAGAGCATCCCGAATTCCAACACTGGAAAATTGCCTGAACATATCGGTTCAATTCCCGTTGCGAATCTTCGGTCCTATCTGAAATCCCCCTGTCGTCTAATGGTGATTTACAATTCAGGTATGAGGATAGGGGCTCCATGACTTTCACCGATGTGATGTGAGGGAGATTATACAGCTTCAGATCACTCTCTGTCCGGGCCTTTGGGTCTGAAGTCCTCTTTCTTCTCGGCTCTTCACTTGTTTATCGTCCCTGCTGCGCTCTTTCGCCGCACACCGCCGTCGCCACGTGGGTAACATAATTATTGCTGCCTTTGGTATGTTAAAAAGCTGAGATTTGTTTATCGAATTACAAGATTTCAATTACTTTGTTGATTTTTTTTTAGCTTCCATGGATACCAGTGAAGACTGTAAACTGAAAAGGCAAAAACTTTGCGAGACAATCGTTGAAGATAGGATTAGTAGTTTGCCAGAGGCGGTTCTTGGCCACATTTTATCCTTTCTTCCAACTAAAACTGTAGTGCAAACAAGTATTTTGTCTAGAAGATGGAGAAACATTTGGAATTCTGTGTGTAATTTTGATTTTGAGTTTCTTTATGATGGTAATGAAGACTTGAGCAGGGTACAAAAATTTGGGAGATTTGTAGACTCAGTACTAATTCTTCGTTCTTACCCATGTATTAAAAAGTTCCGCCTTCACTTTCATTCTTCGTTACCTTGTAATGCAAGTACATGGATTCGCGCTGCAGTTAGGAATAATGTTGAGGAGCTTGATCTCGGTAACTTTCTAAGTACACTCGAGATGCCTCGGATCGTTTTCAGTTGTGAGACTATAAGGATCTTGAAGGTTTACCATGGATTTACCTTTCAGATTCCCGAGGCTGTATGCCTTCCAAGTCTCAGGGTTCTTCATTTGGTATCTCTTTTTTCCTTGAAGGATGGTGACATAGAGAAGTTTTTATCAGGATCCCCTGTTCTCGAAGAACTATTTATTAATTCGCATCATAATGATCTTGTAACAACATTGTCTGTTCAGTCCTCATCACTTAAAAGTTTGAAAATTCGGAGGAGAGATCAGTGTCGTTTTGGATTTTTTAGGCTTATAATTGATGCACCAAAACTAGAATTTCTTGAGCTGATTGATTATGTCTCTGAAGAATTTGAGATAGTGAAGTTGTTACCTTCACTAGTTAAAGCATCTGTGGATGTTAGGCCAGAAGATTTCATTTATGACAGCGTACAAGCAGCTCAGGTGTTTGGACTTCTGAAACAAATCTCTAATGTGAAATCTTTAAGCTTATTTGGAGTTACGGTTGAGGTAATTGCTTCTCTGTTTACTTTTATTTTTATTTCATTTGTATTGGGATTATGCTCACTGTCTTACACTTTGCCTTCTCAGGGAATTGATTTTGCAGATACAGGTTTCACTTACCCCATTTTTCATAATTTGATGCATTTGGAGGTGAATGCCAATGAAAATGGATGGCTCGGGTTCCTTGAAATACTCAGAAACTCACCAAATTTGGAGACAGTCGTACTCCATAAGGTCAGTTCAAATGGCTCAATTCAAATATAAAATCTATAAATTTGAATATTTCTTACTTCATATGTGATGATAGAGGAGTAAATATGGAGCTTTGTTTGACTTGATACTGTCATTAGAGTTATAGATAAATAAATTTTAATATAATTCCGTAAAATTCTATTTGAAATCTAGTAGAAGTGCTTGTTTGTTCTCTCTTTATGTTTGTTCTTGTGACTCAAAAGGAGGGGAACACCTATAAAAACCTTAGATTAAATGGAACAGAGATCTAGGGAATGAGACTCCATGCACATCTTCACTAACACAAGAATACCCTCGGGAGGCTTATGAACGTTATGTAACCCCATACTGAACTTGAGAGCTGGAATGATGGTGCCTTTTTGAAACACAAGATAGGAGTGAGTTTTTACAGGTTGTGCTGAAATTATGGAACTGTAAATGGAACTAAGTTGTATCTATATGGTATTGAACTTTCACTGGTGTTAGTTAATAAAGCTTTGATTATCTTTTGTCAACAGCATGAGATTATGCTAGAAATTTGTTTCTTGCAGTGATATCTTTTACTAATTTAAGCTTTGATTAACATTCTACTGGAAGAACTTCAATCATCTTTTGTGAACAGGACAATGATCGTTCCGATTATCCTGATGAAAGCTTTCGGGCACCAGCTGTGCCCCGATGTTTCTTCTCATCTCTCAAGAGAGTTGAACTTAGAGGATTTGAAGGAAATAGAGTGGAGATGAAAGTAATAAGATATTTCCTGAAAAATGCTAAGGTCTTGAAGAAACTTGCAATTGAATATTTGGATGACATGGATCCTAAGAAAGAGACGAAGCTGTTGAAGAAGCTGTTAAAGTTTCCAAGGGCCTCATCCACATGTCAAATCATATTTTATTGAACTCCTTACCTGAAACTTTCTGTTTTGTTGATTGCATGCCATGAACTTGCTTATGAGGGGCATTTTCTGATATTGTTAATAAGAGAGGTCTACAGGTTCCCTCTTTATGAGTTCGCAAGCTCTCTGTACTGAAGTTCTTGGGATTATATATAAAGATTTATACAATGTGTCAAAAAATATGAATTTAGTTCATCTTTCTATATCTGAGACCAACTGGTGACTGTTACATTATTAGGGTCATAAATCAAATCCTGAGACGCAATTGAGACTTGTGACAATTTATTTAGACTTTGAGCAAAATTTAATGAATTGGCAGGTATTTTCATTGAACAACTAAGCATATAATTCTCCCCTTTTGAAAGACATTTGTTGTGTTTATATCTATTATGTGTAGCTGATCCTTGAAGACCGCTTCATGAGGCGATATATATTGCAATCATGGACCAAATTTTGCACCCTAAAGCTCAAAAGAAGACCCATTATTGTGAACACGAGTCCTTTAAAGGGGAGAATTGTCATTTTGGTATAATCAGGAAGTGTGATTCTTAAAGGTGAGAATTGTCATTTTGATATAATCAGAAAGTGTGATTCCCTAGGATTGTGATTCTTAAAGGGAAGAATTGTCATTTTGGTATAATCAAGAAGTGTGATTCCTCCCTCGGATTGAAGGATAGGAAGGGAGAATTGTCATTTTGATTTGGGAGTTAGTCTAGTATACATACATGAATTTACTTCTATTTAGTACTAAAAATGTGATATTATCTGACCTACGACCCTTAGTCTAGATAACTAAGTTGAGGTCCTCATGACCAAAAGATCATGGGTGTTGTTCCCTTCCAGCATTCTAATATTATAACCTCGACCTGCCAAATTTGCACATATTAGTGTAGAAAGAAAATATACACGTTATCATAAAAGCATGCCTAGTAATTAAACTAAAAGGATAAACGATTCAAAGAGAAATTTAGAATCAAAATTTCACTAATTAGGAGAATCAATAAAGAAAATATAAAAAGAAAGAAAAGGTTTATAGCTAGAAAATGGTAGAGAAAAAGTAGATGACAAAGAAAACTTGTCTTGACTCTTTAGTAATAACTTTCAAAACTGAAAAATTCCTCACGTAGTAAACCTAACCCGTCACTTAAAAGCCAAAAAAGAAAAAACAAAAACCCTGAAAAAACATGCATGTAGAAAGCGTGAAAATTTAGTTGTTAAAGCAGCATATATGCATGTCCAAGCTAACCTACCTCTCATATTAGAAGCTCACAACACAAATATTTTCATTTTCATTTCTCAAGAAAAGAAAATACCAATGGCAACTTACCTGAAATTATTACTACTCTTATCTTCTCTTCTCTCGGCAATAGCTACAGATATTACCTCCAGAAGCCATGAACTCGATGTTGCAATTGAAGAAATGACAACGGCTAATTATTTCACCTTTGTAACCCTAATTAACATGGCTCCTTTTGATAATAGAATTCAAGAAAATATCACTTTCTTGATGCCTAATGATAAAATCTTGTCAAAAACAGGAATCTCCCAAGATTCTGTTTCTGATTTTCTTCTTCGCCATTCGATTCCTTCTCCTTTAATTTTCGAGCATCTTCAGCATATTCCATCTGGTTCTAGAATTCCAAGTTCAAAGCCTGATTACATGCTTGATATTAACAACAATGGCGGCCGGAGAAGTTTTTTTCTTAATAATGTCAAAATTATTAGCCCTAATATTTGCACTGCAGGTTTTTCGATTCGTTGCCATGGAATAGATGCTGTGTTGGTTGATATAAACAATAATACATTATCCAGTTGTTCTAACGCCAGTGCTCCTCCGGTGGTTGTGGGGGCTCCACCACCAGTATCAGCATTATTACCGCCGTTACCACCGGCAGCTGTAGCTCCTTCTGCGATTGCCTCTGATCAGATTCCTGTGGTGGCTGATAATGGTCCAAAAAAGTCAGGGTCTTCTATGTCATTTAAAATATCTTTGAAATTTACTTTTATTTTTGTTGTTATTTCAATAATTTGGTTTAATATATAGTTTAATTTGTATTTGGAATTAAATTAACCTATTTTAGTCAATGTTTTATTGGATTTAAATTTGTTTTTTAACACTATACGTATAAATTTTCTGAAAAGAAAAATTGATCTCGATGCATATAAGTTTCTTTTTAAAAGTTTTTACAAGTGCAAACTGTAAGAAAATGTTAATTTTACTAATTCTTTTTATTTAATTTATTATAATCTCTTTCTGAAAATTGTTTTTTCAAATGAATAATAAATAACAATTACAATAAGAATGTTACAGCTTCACTCTTTGTATTAAAAATGCATTAAATAATAATATAACTTTACTGATTTATATTTTTTTTTTCAAAAATATAATTTATTAATAATAATATGAAATATTAAAAATACTCAATTAAATCAAACATAAAAAACCGCAACAACAAATTGGTGGCACAACGGTTAACAGCTAGACATATGCCATCTTTATACCCATTAATTATGCACTGCATATGAAATTCAGCATCTCTTAAAGCATAAACGATAAACTTTTTCATCTACTTTAATATTTTCTATACATAAATAAATAAACATTATAACTGAATTTTCCTTCAATAATTATTGAAATTCAAAAATAATAAATTCGTTTGGATTGATGGTAGGGCACAGTCATACTCCAATACTAAAAGGGTAAAAACTTTTTAAAATTAAGACTCCAGCAACATATTTTGAGGGAGAGTTTAGAGTTTTGACTGTGTCAAAACACTATTTTTATAAATCATATCATTGGTTGGGTAAAGTAGTATATAAAATAGGTGTTAGTAGATAAGATAAAGTTTATTAAAATTTTAATCCATCTAAGTTTATATTTTCTTATTAAAATTTTTTTGACAATTATGGCCTTAATTAATTTATAGTAACATTAGTTTAAAGTTTTTTTTTGCTATGATACTGCAAGTCTGCAATTAAGTTAAAAAATTACATTATTTTACTCAAAAATTTAAACAAAATAATTTCATAATGAATTAATAAAGGAATATGTGAGGAAATTGTATTATCATTTTAGAAATGATAATGATTTCAATTTATATAATTGGACCACACACTATAAATTGACATTTTTTTTTTAATAATGAGTTCACTACTATAGTTATAAATAAAATTCTAACTCAATATTTAAATGTCTCTTTTTGTCACGTTAAATTCAATAGCTAATCAAATAATTATTTTTACCGAATACTTTTACTCTAAATAGTTATATAAACAGCTAATAGCTTGTAAAACCGCTAACAGGTACTAAAACAGCTGATATTGTCGAACAGGTACTAAGAGGACAAAATTAAAAGAAAATTTTTTTTTGCAATGTTTTATAGGGGAATTTCAAAAAATTATAGAGTTTGGGAGATCCGCCTTGTCCAGTCCCTCTCCCTCTGCCTTGGGTCGATAGAATTTGAGTAATAAAATTTTAAAATTTTATGAATTTGTTAGATTTGTTTATTTGAACTCAATACTCAATACTTGATCTTCATAAATCACATCCTTGAACTCAATACTCGATCTTCATTATTAAGATTCTGCTGGGATTAATGCTCTAATCCCGAGTGGGGCCCGTGAAGAATGCTGGTGGTAGAAGTAAAATAAAATTACCGATGATAAAAGTTAATATTGCCGATAAAGATTTAAATTACTATTACCACATTCACCTCCAATAATTTCATATTGGATATTAACGACCGAATCCACCAGAAATAATAATCACGATAAAAATTAAATAATTACCGTAAATGCCAGATAAAAATAGGGATAAAGAGATTTACGTGGTTCACCCTTCAACTATTATGGGCTACATCTATAGAACAAAAACTTCGAATAATTCTTCTACTAAAAATAGTAGGTACAAAAAAGATTGCAAAAATAGTGGCACTCTAAGTGTTTCTCAAAAACACTCCAAAAATTATAATCCTATCTATTTTCTCTCTTTTCCAATTTTAGGAACTCTTTTCTAAAATTCTCTACACTTAATTGTGTATTCTTATTCTTTTGTTTTTGTGTGTTTAGGTTGAAAAAAAACTTCTCCTATTTATAGGAGAAGTGGATGCGTTAATCAATGCATCTGCACAATTAACGCATACATCTTCGTTTTGTAGCTCCAGCCTTATTTGACCTTTTAAACAAAACGTGTTTTTCTCCTTTTTTTTTTTTTTTTCTTTTTCAAACTTGTGTGGGTCCCACACAACAGATTCGAGTTGTATAATTATGATTAAATCCTACAATTGGAGAAATAATGTAAACCAAGTAGATATATTTCTTTTTTTTTTTTTTTTTTTGTATTATATAATATAATTACTAGGTGTATTTCTTAGTTTAAGAGCATGAAGAACTCATTTTCTATTTAGGCTGTCTCAGCTTATTGTAATTAAGCAGGGCATGCATTTACCATGTGGGAATTAAAAATTAAAATGACAAATGCCAAAAAAAATGAACCCACCCTTAGGGCATAAGCGATCCCACCCAATCTATGTATTAGATAGCCTTTGATATATCTCTATACTTTAATACCGCATAAAGGCTTCACATCCAAACATGCTTCTTTGTTACAATTTACATTCAATTACTTTATTAAGAATTGTTGATTATTTCAAGCACAATGCAAATGAAAATTGAAAATTATTATTAAAAAAATGATAATTTAAAGCGTCAAACAATTCATTTATAAATATAGAAATAGGAATAGAAAAATTCATAATTGCAATTTGGAATAATTGTTTGGATTGAGAGAAAAATATGAAGTTTCATGGAATATCTTTTCTTTTGTAGTTTTGGTTATTTCTATTGTAACAACAATTATGTAAATTTACTTTTTGTTTTATTGAAAATAAATTAGTGTTTTAAGCAGCTTATTAAGAATAAATTAGTAATTTTAGTTTATTAACACTTAAAAAATAAAATGTATATATCATAGAATATTAAAGTGTCATGTAGAATGATAAGTAAGCCAAATGGAATAGAATGTTCTTAATAATTAAACCTTATTAAAGAGAGAGAAATAAAATGAAAAAAAGCCACTTGGCAATTGTTTAATAAATATAAATAATGTCAAATGGCATAGATGGCAAATCTTCTGCTTTTAAATATGGTAATATTATACAGATAGATTGAGATTACATACCATATTAAGCGCTAAACCAATTAAAAAATTTATGAGATTGGCAAAATTTCTTATCATCTCTCTTATTGCCATTGCTTTTCTCATCTCTTCTATTAGCTCTGCAGGTCTTTCGATCTATTTAACTTATCTAATCCCGTTGGTTGGATTTTAGGCTCTACTTCGGTTTGAGTTGAGTTTGATTTTTAAAGTTCAATAAGAGTTTATTTAATTCGGTTTGATCCAGTTCAAAAATAAACCAACTCATAAACTTTGAACTCTATTTAGATTTATAATGAATGTACATATATTTTGCTACTGTTAGTCACATTTCATTAATTATTACTTTTGATTTATACTGTTTTTACAAATATCGTATATCAGTGCTAGCCATTTTTTAAAAGATGATTCATTGAAACAAAATTAAAAATAAATTTAATTAATTAATTAGAGATCAACGAGTTAAAAGAACTCTTTACGAATTTGCTTTATTTAATTATTCTAATTTTAACTTTCATTTACATTTTGTTTTATTAGTGTACTTTAATTAATAGCCAAACGAGCTTTATTTAATTAATCGCATTTGTGTTGAATCAATTGGAATAGTTCTTTCTATGATGAGGTTAACAATACTAGAAATGATAGTGTCCAAAATCTTACTTTTATGAATAAGATTCCTGCTGAGGAATAGATGTCTGTGAAAGATTTGTTACAGCTTGATTGAGACAATAATACAAAGTATATTTATTAATTTTAATATATTCAATATATACCTTATATATATATATATATATACAGTATAATATTACCAATCAAAATTAAATTATTTTTATTTTTCAACTGATAAATTTTAAATCCTTAAAGAAATTATATTTTTACTACATTTAATATATACTTTATTTAATATCCATCAAATAGTTACTATATTATATTATATTACCATATAATATGTATATATTACCATATTTAAAATACAATTATATGGTATTGTATTTTAAATACAATACCATATTTAAAATATATATACATATTATATTAAATTATATTATATTATATCATATTATATTGTATACATAGTTACTATATTATATTATATTACCATATAATATGTATATATTACCATATTTAAAATATACCATATAAGAAGGAAGCTTCTCATAGATATTCATAGATAGTGAATTGAGAGAGCAGGTTGTAAAGGTAGAAAAAGAAAATCTCAATCAAGTTTATAAATGATTGTAATGATATTGTATTTTTACTATATTTAATATATACTTTATTTAGAATTCAACAAATAGTATTTTCATATTATAATATATTGCCATATTGAAGATATACATTATATACCATATGTAATATTCTATTTATATTATATTGTTTAGATTTTAAAGCCATTTTATAAGAATAAAAATGGAACCGAATAGTATCACTATAGTCTGTGTATACCTTGTATAATATATAATATAATTTATTATTTATCCAATAGAATTTAGATTTAAATAGAAAATTAATATGACCAATTAAAATTAGATTATCTTTATTTTTTCAACCAATCAAATTAAAATCTTTAATAATATTTTTGTCACTCCATAATTTTAGTAGAGACTTTTTTAATAATTCCAAAGTCCTTCCACCATCTCACATTTATAGGAGTTTTGTTTTACATGTTTTCGGTTTCAAAACCGTCAATTCTAGTTATAAATCAATCAAATTAAAGATTTATTAAAAATAATAACTAAACATATTATTCTTATCATATTTAATATGTATCTTATATAGTATAATGTAACCAATCAAAATTAAAATCTTTAAAATTGGTCCGTTGGAATATGCTTGTTGGTTGTCATATACAGTCATTATCTGTGAGTGTAGGTTGTCAGATATAGTCATTAGCTGTGAGGGTTATCGGATACAGACAATATCTGTGAGAATTTTCCTTCTCATATACATCCAAAGTAACGTCTATAGTGGACTGACAGAGTGAACTGTAAAAGTAAAAAAAACATCTCAAAAAACATCTCAATCAAGTTAATAAAGGACTGTGTTGATATTATATTCTTACCACATGTTAATATATACTTCATTATCAAATAGTATTACCATATTATAATTGATGATTTTAAAATCTTTGGTGGTATTTTTATCGATTCATAAATTTAGTATACGTGTTTTTGATAATTCTAGTGGTCCCCACACATTCTCACTTTTGTAGGAATATTATATTATATTGTATCGATTTCAAAACCATTGGGTATAGTTATAAACCAATCAAGTTAAAGATTTATTAAAAATAATAACTAAACATATTATGTTTTTATCATATTTAATATGTACGCCTTATATAAGAGTATCACATAACCAATTAAAATTAAATTACCTTTATTTTTTTTAATCAGTAAAATTAAAATCCTTAAAATTGATCCGTTGAAAAAAGATTGTTGGTTGTCGATTATAGTCAATATCTGTGAAATGCTTTCTTCTCATACATATTCAAAGCAACGTCTGATAGTGGACTGACAGAGCGAGCTGTAAAGGTAAAAAGAAAACAACACAATCAAGTTAATAAATGATTGCGCTGATATTATATTCTTACTATATTAATATATATTTTATTTAATATCAATTAAATAGTATTACCATATTATAATATTATATTATATTATATTATATAGTTTCAGTTTCAAAACTACCTATTTGAAAATCTTTAATGATATTTTTTTCAATTCATAAACTTAGTGGATGCATTTTTTATAATTTTACTGTTCCCTCATACATTCTCACTTTCATAGGAGTATTATACTCTATTGTTTCGGTTTAAAAACCGTGAGTTCCTATTATAAACCAATCAAATTAAAGATTTATGAAAAATAATAATTAAACATATTATATTTTTATCATATTTAATATGTACCTTATACAGGAATATAACATAATCGATCAAAATTATATTACCTTTATTTTTCTAACTAATAAAATTAAAATTCTTAAAACTGGTCCATTAAAAAAGACTTGTTGGTTGTTGGTTACGGTCAATATCTGTGAGAAGATTCCTTCTCATATATATCTAAAGTAACGTCTGATAGTAGACTGACAGAGCGAGCTGTAAAGGTGAAAAACTATCTCAATCAAGTTAATAAAGGATTGGGCTGATATTATATTCCTACTATATTAGTATATACCTTATTTAGTATAAATCAAATAGTATTACTATATTATATTATATTACACCATATAATATAATATAATATAATATATATAATACACATTATCATATGATACATATATATTACCATATTTAAGATATACATTATATACCTTATTTAATATTATATGGTTTTGGTTTCAAAACTAGTGGTTCTAATTATAAGAAAAAAAAGATGGAACCAAATAGTATTACTATATTTTATACATACCTTATATAGTATATAATATAATTTTTTATTTTATCTAATAAAATTTAGCTTTAAATAGAAAATAGATATGACCAATCAAAATTAGGTTACCTTCATTTTTTCAATCAATCAAATTAAAATCTTTAATGATACTTTTATTTTAATTTATAAACTTAGTAGAGACGTTTTTAATATTCTTCCGCCCATTCTCACTTTTATAGGTGTATTAGGTTATATGGTTTCGATTTCAAAACTGTCAATTCGATTTAAACCAATTAAATTAAAGATTTATTAAAAATAATAATTAAATATATTATATTCTTACTATATTTAATATGTATTTTATGCAGGAGTAATTTTATTTTTATTAAAATTTAGTTATCAAATTATAGTTGAATAAGAAAATTTATGTTGTATTATAATGTGATTTACATTATACAACATTTTGTGTAGGTGCAAGGTATATATAAAAGAAACAAGAAATCATAATTAGATATTGTAAGATCAGAATCAGATACACTAGGATTATAATCAGATATTTTATTTTATTTTAACAATTATAATAATATTTTATTATTATAAAAGTGTTATTCCCTATACAAGGTTATTAATTATTGATTTTTTTGTTTTATTATTTCGTAAAATATATATTTTTTATTTTATAAATACTTATTAATGTCCAATATAAATTGTTGATAATATTATAATAAAATAATAAAAAAAAATATATGTATAAACTAAATTACATTTACCCTTATAGCCAACGTGGAGGAGACGTTGGAGAAATCTAGTAATAAAAAAATGCTTCACCAAGCATGAGATAACAGATTCAGCTTTTCCTTGACAGGAACCAAAATTGGGAAATTATTTAGTTAGCTAAAAAAAATTAGAAAATGAAAAATCAAATTTAATTAATATCAACCATTGCATTGAACAGTCGCTTTAAAGGGTAAGCAGGGAGAGTTAGGTAGAGGGAAAATATTTGATGAGAGAGAGCAAAGCCAAAAATGAGAAGAAGAATAACAATAAGACCAACAAAAAAAAAAGGGTTGGGTTCGATTTGGTTTTGATTTGGTTTGGTTTGGTTTGGTTTCTTGAAAATGAGACAGGGGCATGCTTTCTTCTCCATACTTCCCTTTCTAAATCCACCTACTTCTATTCTCACCCAGTCTTTAAACCTGTCCTCTTCTCCTTCCATTCTCTTTATTACAGTATCTCTTTTTTCTCTATCATATGCAGACATAATTACTTTAAATAATAATATTGACGAAAAATTAAAGTCCTTTCTTGACTTATTTATGATTCTATATAATAAACTAACTTCACACACATAACAGGCTTTTCAAGAAACAAGAAAAGAAATAAAGAAATTAAAATTCAACTTCAAGAAAACCAAAAGCCATGATATCCTTAGCCTCTGTTGAACCTCCTGAACAAAAACCCTCTCCTCCTCAAAACCAAGATCGTTCTTCTTCTTCCTCGGAAACCCATATTTTCAGATCAAAATTACCAGACATACCCATTTCTAATAATCTTCCTCTCCATACTTATTGTTTCGAAAATCTTTTTAATGTTTCTGATAAGCCATGTCTTATATCAGGTTCTACAGGCAAAACCTACACTTTTGCAGAAACTCATATCATAGCTCAGAAAATAGCTGCTGGTTTATCGCATTTGGGTATCAAGAAAGGCGATGTTATTATGGTTCTTCTCCAAAACTGCCCAGAATTCGTCTTTTCTTTCATTGGTGCTTCCATGATCGGAGCAGTAACCACTACTGCTAATCCTTTTTACACCAAAAATGAAATTTTCAAGCAAGTGATTGCTTCGCGTGCTAAGTTAATCATTACCCAATCCTTGAATGTTGAAAAACTAAAAGATTTGGAAGAAAATTTTATTCTGATCACCATTGATGACCCACCAGAAAACTGTTTACATTTCTCAGTACTTTCAGAATCAAACGAAAGTGAAATTCCTGAAGTTGAAATAGATCCTGACGACCCCGTGGCTTTACCATTTTCTTCAGGAACGACAGGATTGCCTAAAGGAGTGGTATTAACACATAAAAACTTAATTACAAGCGTAGCGCAACAAGTGGATGGAGAGAATCCAAACCTTTGGTTAAAAGAAGAAGACGTTGTTTTATGTGTATTGCCTCTGTTTCACATATATGCATTAAACAGTGTTTTGCTAAACTCGCTTAGAGCTGGAGCCGCTGTGTTGTTAATGCAAAAGTTTGAGATAGGAACGTTGTTAGAACTAATTCAGAGACATAAGGTGTCTGTAGCCGCGGTGGTGCCGCCGTTGGTGTTGGCGTTGGCGAAAAATCCGATGGTGGCTGGATTTGACCTTAGTTCGATCAGGGTGGTGCTTTCAGGGGCGGCGCCGCTTGGGAAAGAGCTGGAGGATGCTCTCCGGAGTAGAGTGCCTCAGGCGATCTTAGGACAGGTTAGTAACAGCGTCACTCAATATAATTTATTTTTTTTAATTTTTTTTTTTTAATGGGTAATCCCTCCCCCCCTTTTTTTTTTGTGTCATTTTACTTTTTTTTTTTTTTTTTTTCTTTTAACTCTTTCGATCTGAACTTGTGTCGTTTTCACTTTTTTGGGTTTATTTTTCTCGGTGAGATTTTTAAAAAAGAAAAGGAGGATTTATATTTTTTTTTTCTTAATTTGCATTTTTCAATGATAAACTTCAAGTTAATTTATCAAGTTGAACTCTCGTGATGATAACTAAATAAGAGTTTAATTTAGATTTCTTTGCACCAGTACCTAGAGATGGGAGCGGAATGAATATTTTAGATCACTCATATAAAAATCCGTTTAATAAAAATATGAATAATTATAAATGAGTTCAGAATGAATAGTGAATTATCAGTAGTAAATACAAATAGGATACAGGCATAAATCTAGTTATCCACTACTCATTATCCGTGATATTAAACAAATTATTAGTTGTGAGCATAACCCAGTTTCTGAGGCAAGCTAACAGGGTCGGTTCAAACCGGAACTGTATCATAAAGGGGATTGAAATCAACTTAAAAATGGCTCAGATTTGAATTAGTTTCAATTTCAATATTTGAAAGTACAATCACTTGGTTTTGAATCAAAATCAAAATTGAACCAACTAGTTTGAAACTGATATCAGTTTTATTTCTAAAATTTTTGAACAATTAATTTATGAATGGGTCGATCATGCTTTTTTTTTTTTTAAAGATAAAGAATAATTTCATTTCATATCATAGAAAGAAACTAAATAGCTTGAAATTATATTCCAAACTTGAAGACAATCATATTTATAGGAAGCTCGTATTAATGAATGAGTTCGAATTAAATTGCCTTCTGATTCATCTAATGGGTCTTTTAGGATTAAAACTCAATTCAACTCTTTTCTTTTTTATTTTTAGCCCAATTACCATTTTTAAATCATCAGATTCAACTCTCAAATCAAAAAATTAAAAGCTTTATTCTAGATAATATTTAGGCGAAATTTTTATAATATCAAAAAATAACTATACCAAACTCTTAATATTTTCAAATATATAAAACTCTAATTAAATATTTTCTTTATGTTTCCGCTTTCTAACAAAGCTAAAAATATTTTTTTACCTTTTTTCTTTAATTTTTCTGTTGTCAACCTAAATCTACATCTTCTAATTCTATCTCTCTATCATTTTTTAAAATTAATTATTCTCTATTTTTTCCAAGTTACACGTTAAATATATCAAGTTAATTTTTTTTTTGAAATAGTTATATTTCAATTAGTCATTATGTAGATTACAATAACGAACAATTATATAAATGCAAACTTTACTATATAAGATTTGGGAAAAAAAAATATAAGAAAAATTGTTCAATTATTATTGTTATCACCACTTAAAATTTACAATTTAGAATAGTGGACGAAATAAAATTTATTATATTGAAATTTGAGAATTAAATTTACCTATCTCGACTTAATTTTCTGGCTTCACCTCTGCCATATATTTAATTAGCTATTACTTCTGGACCCTAATGTCTAGTCACACATAATTCATGGGATAGTCCCACCCAATTCACATGAATGACATCAAAGCGGAAGTCTTTACTTTTTTTTTTTTTTTCTTTTTTTTGAAAAACGTTCATCTCTGGCTTACTGATTTTAGATACTAAAACATTTATCTTAAAGCTATAATAAAGATTTAGTAATTTAGGAAAAAATTTAAAATAAAGAGACAAGAAAGCTAGTACAGAAAAGGAAATTACGTGCCAAAAGGTAAAGAAATGGTGAGTTGGTTTGATGAGAACCATGAATTAACAATATTTTTAAATATTTTTTGCCAATTTTGCGGCTAATAATGGCCACATGATTTCTGCAGCCGCACATCACATGGGATCTTAATTCTTAAATCAGATTCAGGAGTATATAAATGTTTTGCCGGTTCTTTACTTTTCACCTTTGTGTTGTAAATACTTCCTATCTATTGATAGCTATATGTAACTATCCAAATTTTAGTTTTTTTTTATTAATTTTTAACCACAAAATATAAATTTTTTAATAATTGTTTTTATTTTATTTTTTTTATAGTGAATAGTTAGAAATATTTTTGTTTTTTTAAAAAACATTTTATTAATGTGTTCAACCATAGATGGAACAGGTAAGTCATTCTCAACGGAAAATATGATATTAATTACTTGTCTTAAAAATGTAGGGCTATGGGATGACAGAGGCAGGGCCAGTTCTATCAATGGGCTTGGGGTTTGCAAAGCAGCCAATCCCAGCTAAGTCAGGCTCATGTGGAACTGTGGTTAGAAATGCAGAGCTCAAAGTTATTGACCCTGAAACTGGTTCATCTCTTGGCTACAACCAGCGTGGTGAAATTTGCATACGTGGACAACAAATTATGAAAGGTTCATACAGATATATACGTATATTTTGTTATTTTTAAAATTTTTTTATTAATTTAAGCTTTAATATACTTTTAACTCTAGTTCTTAATCATAATTATTATTTGTTAATTGATAAATTAAAATAATTTATTAGGATATTTGGATGATCCTGAGGCCACAGCCAACACAATTGATGTTGAAGGTTGGCTTCATACTGGTGACATTGGTTATGTGGATGATGATGATGAGATTTTCATTGTTGATCGAGTCAAAGAAATCATCAAATTCAAAGGCTTTCAGGCATCTTCCCTACTAATTTCTATCTTTATTTATTTATTTTTCTTGTCAAGAAAGAAAAATTTTTACCTAAAAATTAATTTTTTTTTAATATTTTGTTCTGAACTTTTGTGTTCAGGTTCCACCAGCAGAGCTCGAGGCCCTCCTTGTCATCCATCCATCAATCTCAGATGCAGCTGTCGTTCCGTGAGTTTCAGCTTTAGTAGCAAAGATTGCTTCTTTTTTTCTTTTTTTTTTTTGAAAAGGAGCAAAGCTTGCTAATACCATAATTAAAACATAATTATATTCAAACTAAGGCCTTTATTATTATTATTATTATTATTGTGTATTATCGTGGATGTGTTTGTTAATTATTAGGCAAAAAGATGAAGGTGCTGGTGAAGTTCCTGTTGCATTTGTGGTTCGATCTAATTCTAATGGGCTCGAGCTCACTGAAGAAGCTGTAAAAGAATACATATCAAAGCAGGTAACTGGAAAACAGAATATAAATTCATGTTTAGAAGAGATTTTTGCATTTGCTTTCCATTATGATTGGATTACTTTTGATAAACTCTATTTGCAATATTTAAAGTTTAGCAAATATATAGAAGTAGATCTGTAAAGTAATTGTATTTGTGCTTCAAACAGGTTGTGTTCTACAAGAGACTGCACAAAGTGTACTTTGTGCATGCAATTCCCAAGTCTCCCTCTGGAAAAATATTGAGAAAGGGCCTAAAAGCAAAGCTAGCCGCAGCCTCTCCATTGTCTTAGAATCCTTTCTGTTATTTCAACTTCTCTTAGGCATTATATTTAATGTCTCCATGGAATATGGAAGAGAAATCATCTTCTTCTAAATTATGTTTTTTTTTTTTTTTTTTTTTTCTTGCATGAATCTAATGAATTTTTCTTTCATGTGAATCAAAAGCTCAAACTTTCTTTTTAATTATATATATATATATATAGATGCAATTGGGTTAAAGAAAAATGCAAGGAAATCTGATAAAAGTGTAGACTTCCATATATATATCCAAGCCCTATTTTAGTTTAGGAGAGATTTTAAGAAGCTATAGAAATTCACTTGTGATTTGGATTAATAGCAATAAACCATATAGAATTTCATTGGAATTTATGAATTATTTTGCTCAAAACTCTAATTTAGTTCTTAATTTTAAAATTATGAATTAGTTGTCATACTCTAGTTCTTGAGATCTGAAATTTAGAATACGCATTAATTTTTAATATTTTAAAATTTATTGCACCTTTCAATGATTAAAATTCAAGATATTTTAATCCCTCAAGATTTTGTATTTTTTTTTAAGACTATAATTGTTAAGATTTTTTTTTTTTTTTTTTGGTAATTAATCCTACTACGATCAATTTCATGGTCTCACTTTGTAAATGAATTTTATAAATTCATTAATACGAATAATTAAATCCATAATTAACAGGGTGATGTCATAGTAGCAATTTGAGGCTGTCAAATGATTTATAGTTGTTACTTTAATATCTCAAATTAATTTTTATTATCCTTCTGGAGAGAATTCCAAGATTAGTTAAATAATCCCTTTGCATAACACTTCCCATTTGTAAATCATGCGCAAAAGCAGGAGGATGCAATTGTCATCTGCTCCAGTAAGGTAGTAGTATGCTAGAGGATTCCCTTGCTATGCTAGAGTATTCTTCTTTACACCCGGTTGTGGATTGTAAACGAGCTAAGTCTGTTGGCAAATGAAAAGTTTCAAAAAAATTGACTTTAATCAAGTTCGAGCTTAATGATAGCTCAAAAACTATCGATACTTATTGAGCTCTATCAGCCTTTATATATATATATATATATATATATATATATATATATATATATATATATATATATTTATTTAAACTTATTTGAGCATCCAGCATTAAGTCCTTGAGCCAAGCTTGAATTTAAAATTTTTCGAATTGAACTAGAGCCTCAAGTAGAGCTTGAGCCTAAAATTTTCAGACTCGTCGAGTTTTGAGCTGAGCTTCAAGCTTGGCTGGTTCAAACTCTACTCGGCTCATTTACATCCTATTTACAACCCACACTAGCACTTCAGGATAATCCTAAGGAAATTTCCCAAGGATAGAGAAAGACCTTCATAGGAAAACCTCTATTGAATGCCGTTTCTAGAGAGCCTTCACCATGACGACTGAGTCGAGATTCATGACAAGGTGAATAGGAACACCCTAACCATCAAACAATCAAAATTACCACTGACTACATCTTTCTTCAGTAAAACAAGGAAACAACATAGCTTAAGGCAAAGACCAGAAGGTAAGAACATTGAATACTAATAAAGCAGGATATTGATCATGTCAAACACTTTATTCTGTTGATACTGAACACATTATAATATCTTCAGTACAAGGATTTATCAATTGAAAGCGCAAAACGATTGAAACAAGAAAATGTAAATGCGCATCGACTGCCTGATAACAAGCATCATGTGCGAATGATTAACAGTACAAGTAAGATACCGAAATTCCTAGTGATGATGATCTTGGACGTAGCGTAGACCACAATACTTACAAACGGCTGGCTCCTTTAAGTCAAGGCATATGAACTCAATTGGATGCCCAAGTGCAGGGTTAGTGTCTGCAACAAGAAACAATAAACAACAATGACAATGTTAATCCTGATTATCCTTTTTATGTCTTTTGGAGAAAATACCTTGAACAAATGAACAACTAACCTCCCTCGCATGCAACAATCCTGCCTTCAACCTTGATGGGGGGAATTTCATTGATCAACTCCATTGGAGATTTCTTGGTAGTATCCTAAGTAAAAAAGTAATTTTGGTTATTTGAGTCACTTCTTTAGATCAGACATCCCCAACCAACAATTTAAATGAAATTGACCCAAACATCAATTTGCAAGTAAATCTAGTTAACGGGCAGAATGACAATAGTATAACAACAGCAGATGCGGTAACTGCCGCACAAAGTCACTGGTGTAGCAATCAAAGGCCATAACGCCATAAGCATAAACCACAAAATCATAAAACAAGAGTAAACTCACTTACTAACCAGTAACTTACTTTAAAAATAAAGGGAAAAAGAAAGAAATGAGATGGAAGTCTGAATGATATGGAGGATTTTCTGTAAATAATTAAAATGTCAATAAAAGAACCTGAAAAGGTGCAAGAATACAGGAAGAAATTAATTTAGAAGAACTCAATCACAATCTAAAATGAAAGCTTCCTTCTGGAATAGTCAAGGGCATCTATTTCTTGGTATAAATTTCACTAGGAATAAATAGAAGCCCATTACAGCATCGCTTCTTGAAAGCATTCTTTTCATCTTAAATTCTTGTAACCTATGCTCACCTAATCTCAAGCTACTTGAACATCATTAGGGATGTAAACAAGTCAAATTACCCGTGAGCCATTTAGGCTAAAGCTAGCAAAATGTTCAAATTTGACTCAACTTGAGCATCTCAGAAGCCCAATCATTATTAATTGCTTTTACATATAATATTTAAATAATAATTCATTACAAAGATTACAGTAATCTGAGCTCACTCAAATTCAAGCTTAAATTTGAACCTAGCCAAAAGCTTGATTTGTTTTAATGTTTGTCTAGTCAACTCGTATGAAGTTCAAGTCTAAAGCTATTCCATAGAGTTTCTGAGTATATAAAATAAACTTTCATCATGAACGCGTCAAGTACTAATCCTTGAGTTGTAAAACCCAGTCAAATTGGAATTGTATGCTATATACCTTTACAACATCTCCAGAAATTATTAATAGACCAACCAGGTAACAACCCATTAACTTCATCAATATGGAAAAACTATATCAACGATGAGATATTTGTCATGCTTTATTGTCTTAGAAAACATTAAACTGCCCTAAAAAGGAAAATATAATCACATGCAAGGAAATATGTTCTTCAAGGAGAGAGAGTACAATGGCACATATAATGAAACAGGAATCAAGCAGGCAGAAATCAGAATAGATTACAATCAGGCCACATACTGCAGCAACAATTAAAAGATTGGAATAGCAAATTGAAGCAATGAATAAAACTGCCCCACAAAATGCACAAAAAAAAAAAAAAAAGCAAGTCATTGACAGGAATATTATCTGCTAACGTAAAAATTTCAAAAATAAGAATGTATGTCATCAATTTGAGATCATGGCTCCATGACATAAGCTGAATGCTAAGCTATGACACACAGGGTACTCACTCAGCTGAAATAGGCTTAATAATTGAATACACAACACTAGCATTGACTTATCTCTAACACCCATAGGAACAGTTATATTAGAACTTATTCTCCACTAACTAAAGGGAGAGCAGCTTTATAAGGGCGCTAAGCATTTTCATCAAGAAGAAAGGACAATTATATTTGAAATTCACAAACAAAGACAAGTGTAAAAATGTCTGAGAATATGGCCTTTTGCAAGTCGCTAAGCGAACACCCTGAATAAGTGATTTTCTTGCTTGATAATATCTTGTGTATGTATATTTTTTTTTTCCTCTAGGAAAAATGGCAATATGTGAACCTAAAGGCTAAACTCCAAACCAACCATACAGGCTACAAGTGTCAAGCTAAAAGCCACAAACAACAGAAATTTCACAGCCATTAAATTGGAAAAGAAGAAAATATTGTTTCACTCCAGCATAAAGCAGTTTATTAAAATTCAACTGCTAAGAGTTTAAACCTCTGTCCAAGAAATGAGAAATAAATAAAATTCTCCCACCCATGGCTGTCAAAAAAATCTACAAGACACATTTTTTCCCAACAAGCTAAAATGCTTTGCCGTGACATTAAAAATTTCATATAGAATTTCCATATATGTAATCAGTTTGACCTATATGCAAGTTAAAGACAAAATATTTCGTTGTTGAATGGATGGGATTTCTATATATAAAAAAAAAAAAAAAAAAAAAAAAAAAAAAAAAAAAAAAAAAAAAATTTATTCAGTCAGCAAGACCCCTAACCGATTCGTTTTACTTGAGCTTTACACGAAAAATTTTCTTTACTGCGCCACAATAGCCTTAGCAACGAAATGAAATGATTACCAACTAAAAAACTTTCATGATCGATTCAAATATCTGAGGACAACTCAAATTAGATCAACTACACCACAATCTCCCAGCTCTCGCCCGTGAAACCAAAATTTCAACAGTTTTAAAATACCTAACAACATTACTCGATTCTACCATTTCCAAATTTCCAAGTGGCAAAGTTCTTTTCTTATCAAAAAGAATCAATTAAGCAGGCAGAAAAAAGGTACCTGCATCCATTTGGCTGTGTGGTTGCTGATTTGACTGGTAACAAGGCTGAAATTTCTGGTGCTCTGTCTCAAATTGGACGATCTCGTTAGGGTTCTCAACAAACTCGACGCCATTGTTGATACCTGCAATTTTAGAGAGGTTTTTAATTTAGAACAGAAATGGTCACCTTATAGATTTGCATGGACCAAGCGGATTGAGGCCCATTAATGCAAAGGCCCATTAAAAGAATAGGATTCTTTACAATCCCATAGAAAATGATTTATTTTTCTTAATTATAAATTTAGTGTTTAAATTTTAGAAAAATTTATATTTCAATATTTCAATGGAAAATATTTACAATCAAGTGTCAGAATCGATAAATTTTTTTCAATTAAATGTTTCAATTAAATGTCTCCATCTATGTGGCTTGCTAAAAATATAAATAGAACGTATGAGACCATTAATTATTAAAAATAACACTGTGTAGGATTTCAAATAGCTTGACACGTCAAATCTGACGTTTCAAGCAGTGTATCAAACCAGTATTGCTTAATTAAAACGAATCGAATTAAAAATCATCTACAATCCTCTACGTGCTTCTTCCTTCAAGCGATCTCTGATCGCTCTTCATTCTACATGAACCCCAGCCCGCTCCCGATTGCTAGCGCCACCATCACCAGCTAAGCAATAAGGGACTACCACCTCCGGTCATTTTTTGTGACCCAAAAATGAAAATAAAGTACACCACAAGGATTCTCCTCAAATAGAGACATAGTCATATACGAAAATCATGATCTAACAACTGATTTGTGTACCAATTAATCCAATTAAAAAAAATTCTTCTAGAATTCTTTGAGAATTTTTATTGAATACAAAGTGAACCAGCAACAAATAACTTTATTAAAAGTCACTAACTTGAAGAAACCCCCTATACAAATGTAACAAATAGAATAACCACCGTAGTAAACACCAAATGAACTAAGTCAACAAATGAATCATATTAAAATTGGAAAAAAAATAATAAGAAGAACAGAGTACAAGTAGTTCTCTTTAATGTGATTATAAGACTGCAGTGATATTACCGATCCGAAGATAATATAAATTGAAAGAAGAAGAGATTACTAAGAGAGAAAAGAGCGAGTGGATCTAAGAAATGAGTGATTTTATTTTTGTCGTTTGGCCCTCTTTTCGACATCGAAGGGGAGTGGAATGGCGTGGGACATTCTGCCGGAGTTTATAAAACCTCTCCAGTCATCATCGTCATTACCAGAAGCCGAATCTTGACCATTAACAAAAGTGATATTGGAATGAATGGTCGAATTCGATGGCGCGACCCAAAACTGTTTGCAAAGATTGGTATAAGAGGAAGGGTAAGGCCGTTTTTGACTCACCTAGTGCACTAAAACTCGCCGGCGGAGGCATTGGTGGCAGGAGTTAAGAACTGCCCTCCTCTAGCTTGTCCTTTCACGCAATAGAGGGTCAAAGGAAGAATCACTTTGGGTCACGAAAAGTGACCGGAGGTGGTGGTCCTTATTGCTTGGCCCGTGATGGTGGCACTAGTAATCGGGAGCGGGCTGAGGTTCATGGAGAATAAAGAGCAATCAGAGATCGCTTGAAGGAAGAAGAACGTAGAGGATTTTAGATGATTTTTAATTCGATTAGTATTAATTAAGCAATACTGGTTTGATACCCTGCTTGACACATCAAGCTATTTGGCGTCCTACGGAATGTTATTTTTAATAATGGCGTCCTACATAATGTTATTTTTAATAATTAGTGAATTCCTCGTGTCCTATTCATATTTCCGACAGAAAAAACATTATCTATTCCAACATTTAATTACAACATTATCTATTCCAATACTTGATTACAAACATTTTTTATGGAGACACTGAAATAGAAAATTTTAGAAAGCTAAACACTAAATTTATAATTAACCCTCTTTTTTTTAGAAGGAAAATGATTTTATTATTTCAAAATAATAAAAGATCTCTTCTATTGCAAACAGTACGAATATAAATAATGATTTTTTAATCTTTTTTTTGTGAAGAAAAAAATTAAATTCATCAAAAAATAAAAATATTTTGAAGAAATATTAAATTCAATCAGCCCAAATTCAAATTTTCTGTTTGATTGAATAAATTTTAAATAATTAAGGAATCATTTTACATGTTAACAAGCCGCATGAAATTATTGACTTGTCGTTCGACGATAGCTGATATGCTGCAATGGATAGTTATCTGAGTTCACGTATTCCCCCAATGAGAAGCCCTTCTTGATATTCCATTTATGGATTTTTTAGAATGTTCGAAGTTTACACGAACTGTCGTTCGACTACCGTGATATGCCTCACTTATCGTCTACTGTTTAAGTTGCATTTTCCCACGAGTTAAACGACACCTCTTTACCGATATTTTCTCCATGTAAGGGCACTTTTAGAAGTGCTGACTTGCTAAAAGTGACTTGCAGTTTCAAGGATATCTCAACATCTCATATCCTAGATCGCTGTGCCGTATTGCTGTTTACTCCACACTGTTCAATTTTCGCATGGACGTAAACTAGTTTACTCGGCCATCACCGAAAAGCATTTCATACCCATCTTTGCAGCAGGATTCATCTTCAAACACTGGAGAAGCTCTTTACTGCGTGTTGCCTCTTGCATGCGATCACCTAGCATTTCTTCATATGTTAGATACTCATATTTTAGATCCAATTTCGAGGTTATCTAGGAATGGGATCTTCAAATTGTTCATGGATCGCAAAAGAACTTCAGCCATGGGTTTCTTTCCAGCAGATTTGTACAAATGTATGGCAGCACTCATAATAAATCGGTCAGGCTCCGCATGCTCCCTTATCCGCTCAAAAAAGTTTATGCCTTTCTCAACATGTCCATAGTCCATGTAACCTCTCAGCATAGTTCGGTGACATCCAAGATCAGGACTTAAACCAGTTGTCAATAGTTTCTGGTAAACCCTTTCTGCTTCTGCCAGAAGACCAGCTTTTGCGTAAGCAGAAAGTAAGTGGTTAAAATGACTACATGAAGGCGAAATGCCTTTCTTCTTCATAACATTGATGGTTTCCTCTGCTTCCAAGTATTTCAAACTCTCTGTATAAGCTTGTACAAGGGAGAGGTATGTGAAGGAGTCCGGAGGCCAGCCATCTTTCTGCATGGCTAGGAAAAGTTCCTCTACTTCACGATAAAGTCCTGCTACGGCGTACACATTGATCATAATATTGTAGCTAACCTGCATTTTCCATGTGAAGATCGGGTGGTAAGAGCTTTTGTTATTTGAAAAAAAAAAAATTCTCATGGTGAAAGATGAAAAGCTAGAATGATTGATTATTCTCGCATTTTGGGGTAGAAATTCACCCCTCAAAATGAGTTGTTGAGATGACTGAACTAGTCACTAAAATCAACAGTATAAGTCAAAAGATGTAATTCTTGTAAAACTACTCAGTCCAATGACAAAGTATAAAGTTTTGTATCTGAGAGAGAGAGAGAGAGAGAGAGATGGAGATAAAAATTTCATTTCGTGTGCGACCATATACTATGCAACCTATAAAGTATAAAGTTTTGTAGTACATTTATGAACATACCTTTCCTGGTTTTATCCCTTCTTCCTGCATTTTGGTGAACAGAACAGATGCTTCATGCCTCTTACCTTCAAAGTAGACAAAAATTGCCAGGTTATGTTAATACCTTGAGCAATGAAGAAAGGAATGCCTTACAAACCTCAGTACTAAAGTAAAACAAAATATACCAATTTTAAAAGGAAGCGAATCTGCCACCTCATAAAAACATTTAATGCTATATTGGGAACATATATAGTATATGCCAAGTTTATGATTTATCTTTCACACTAAAAGCGTACACAAATCTCCTATAGGAAGTGAAATTCGTTGATGCTTTTTTGTGCTAAACATGAACTAAGCCAAAATAGCAAGAAATTGTGTACTTTAAGTGCAATGATATTTGTTTTAAAAATTCAAAGCAATGATGAAAAGAAAAGATATCATTATTTGAGGTATGCAAAAAAAAAAAAAAAAAAAAGATATTATAGGACCTTAAGAAATTCTAATACATATTCAAAAGATCTCGCAATGGAGGAAGAGGTGAGTTAGTACCAGCCTTGCCATAATAGCTAATTATATTCATGTATGTCTTCTCATCCAGGGACAGACCCAAGCTGCAAGCAGTGTTAAACATCTCGACAGCCTTATCCAGCTTCTGACCTCGTCCATAGACACTGCATTAATAATTAATTTTATAAAAGCTGAAGCCCCAAATAACAAAAATAAGATATACAAATGTGATTAGTTGTTTCTTTTCATAAAGTTGCTGTCACCTAATCATAGTGTTGTATGTCTGAATTGATGGACTGACTCCAAAGGAAAGCAGGCGTTCATAGATGCTGGCTGCAAAATGCAATCTACCTGCAACATCACTTCTACAGATCAATGCATACTTTATTCTGTACTTATCTTCAAAATTAATGAGATCATCTGTATCAACCTGCTTTTAGCATTGCCTTAATAAAAATGTTGTATGCCACAGTATCAAGCTCCATATTATCCTGAATACTCTTACGGATAATCCTCTCTGCTTCTTGATGTTTGCCTGGAAATGGAATAATCTTGTCACCAATCAAAATTGCCCTAAAGTTAGTAGCATTGCCAACTACACACAAGCATGCCCATCATGACTGCCTTTTTATAAAATCACCAACTAGGCTGAGATGGAAAATTTTAACTTCGGAAACTAAATTGTTGTCAGCAACAGAAGTGTCATGAGGACAAATCATTTGAAAGCTTGAAAGAGTAACTATATTGGATCTGAAAATATAGAAGCTAACAAAAAATGTCGTTGGATCTGAATAACTACCAAAGAATATACGACAATAAATCTACTAGTTTAACTAGAGTTAGTCCTACCAGAATTAGTCAATGAATTCACAAGTATGCCAACGCCAACAGCACCTAAGTCGTGCCCTTTATCAGTTACTTCTTTATAAAGCAAGTATGCATCCTCAGATTTACCACATTTAGCATATGCGTCAATCATTGAATTAAATATTGATTTTCCACAAGTTGGGGAATCTGCAGCTGCTGCAAAGACCTCTTGAGCCTGCTTTAGCTTTTGCCTTTTACCACATAAATTAATCAATGAAGAAATTACTTCATCCTCTAATCTCCAGCCCAGCTTGGTTACTTGAGCATTAACAGCCCCTGCCTTACATGTATCACCTAAGCAGAAGACGATATGTTAGTCCTAAAAGACATCAAAGAGTTATAAAAACAAATAAAACTCTTATGCAGAGATGCAGAAATAAATAACACTGTCAATCATAAAATGTGAAAATGAACATTTCATACCTTCCCTGATGAAGTTGTTAACTACTTGACTCACTATAGACAAACCACCGCCAGTCCCAAGTAACAACTTCAGGATTTCTTGTATCTTATTGAAGTCGCCGTGTCTAAAATACAAAGTAATGATAAGCCCAAGAGCCGTAGTGTTGGCTTGATCAAAGACCGAGAAGTATTCACAATCCTTGTTTTCTCCATGCATTATCTTACAGAATGTCTGGAAAAATCTACTCTCTCTGAATGATACATTTGTGCCCATCTCTTTTGTCAGCAGTTCAGCTTCTCTTAGCATGCCCTCCTCGCAAAGTACTTTAATAACTGTCCTATAAAGCTCCTCATCAAAATCTACTTGATCTTTTCTTATTTGGATGATAAAGTCCTTAGCTTTTTCAGTCATCTGCAAGCTCAGATACAAATTGAGCATGTCATTGCAAGAGCCAGCATCAGGAAGTCCAGTCTTTGATAAAGCATGAAAAGTACTTTCAGCAGAGTCCAGATCTTCTTTCATAACATAGCATTGCAACAGAACAATATAAGCAAATCTTGATAACCAAATATTTCTAGACTTCATCACTTCAATCACACTCAAAGCTTTCTCAAAATTTCCTGAATTAAGATGCACTTGTGCCATGGCTAAATATGTTTTCTCATCACTTAACAAACCCAGTTGCTCAGTCTCTTCAAACGTTCTTTGGGCATCCTCATACAGGCCAAGTTTCCCATATATTCTAATGAGCAACCCATAGATGACTTCATCAGCCGCAATTTTCTTGCTCTGCATTTCTGTAAAGAGAGAAAGGGCTTTAGAATAATCCGCTTTTTTATAATACATGGTCAGCAGTGATGCACATGTGAAATTACTAGGAACTATTCCATGAGATTGCATTTCCTCATATAATCTCCCTGCTTCATCCCAGTTAAAATTTCTAATACTAATAGTAATAAGCAAGCTATATGTCACTTCCTCAGGAACATGCCCACCGTTCTTCATTTCATTAAACAACTTAAAAGCCTCATCATGAAAACCTTTCTTGACAAGTGAACTGATAATCACAGTATAAGTAAAACTATTTGGTGTCACCCTTTTATCCACCATTTTCCTCCATAATTCTATGACCCTGCCATGAAGAGATTTCTTCTGCAGAGAGGACAGCATAAAGTTGTAAACTGAAACTGAGAGTATAATTCCCCTTTCTTGTATAGCAGAATAAAATGAAGACATAGCTTTATGTCGACCCCATCTTGCATATGAACACAACATAGTACCACAAGCAACTTCATCAGGTTCACATCCCACTTCAAGCATCTCCAAGAATGTCTGTTCAGCCAACTTGATTTTACCAACTTGCCCATACATTCGTAAAACAATTGTGTAGACTATGACACTTGGCCGATAGCATAACTGTTAGAGCACAGTTCTGTCATGTTCACAAAACTAATTTCTAAGAAAAAGAGAATCAAGTTTTAGTCAAGCAAAAAATAAATAAAAAAAATCAATTGCTTTGCAGCACACTAAGGGTTAAAAGAAGTCTAAAATAAACACTCATTAGAAGCTAACAACCAAATTCCATATGAAGTTCACCAATATAAATTTATACACTTATCTGAAGACAAGTAAATTAATTCATTTTAACAAAATATAAAGTCGGTACTAAAAAGGGCGTGTAGCTATCCACTGTAAACCCACCAGAAACCAAATACAAACATCTCAAAGTATGAATTTTCCAGCCAAGTCCCTGAATTATAACTACCACATACAAAACAATAAAGCTATTAAGATTGAGCAATATGCATATATATAAGTATCCACAGGAGGGGGAAAAAAAGATATAATACACAATAATTAAAGGAATTCAAAATTAGAGAATATACTTGCAATTTCATCCAGGCAAAGAAGTCTCTAGCCTCCCTCCATCCTTTCTGCTCCTTCAGAACAACACACATCTCTTGAAAAGTTAACTTCCCTACAAACCCACTCATTAGTAACCTCACATTTCTCTCCTCTTCTCTCTTCCTAGCCATCCCCCTCACTGTCTTTATGGCTGCAACCACATGCTTTCCATAAAGATGCCCATTCTTATTATCCTCCAAGTACTTCACCATCTGTTCGGGCGTTCTCTTTATCCATTTGGGCGTCTGGGCGTGTGGACCCTGGTGTTTCCGCAGCAAGCTTAAGTATTGCGCTTTAGCTTTGATTATGCGCCTTGCGTTGTCGTCTGATAAGGGTTTCTTTGGGTTTTTTGATCTGGGTTTGGGTTTAGAAATGTTACCGTCGCTTAAAGACCAGGGGTCTGAATGAATTGAAGACTTGATGGAGGTTTTGTAGTTTGCTTTAACTGGTCTGTGAGATTTTGGTTTTGGTTTGAGAGGTGGAGGAAGGAAGGAGGACTTGAGGATGATGGAGTCCATTTCTTTTCTTTCTCGCCGTTTCGTGGGAAATTTGGGAGTTTCGCGCAAGTTTTTGAATTGAAAGAAGGAGCTGGATGTAGCGATTTTGCAGTGACAGGATTTGCAGAATACAAGATAAACTTTTGTTTTCAGTTTTAATTATTTGGATATTTTTTGTTCATAGGAAGTGGACATGGGCTTGACACTCAAGTCTACCCTTGACCTTTCGTCCTGTTTTTATTTATTATAAGTAGTTTTTGCCGATTAGTTTTTATCACAATATAATTCATTTTCAGGATTTTAAAAAATAATAAATAATATTTTTTAATATTATTTTTATATAATAACTCCTCAATTATTGTTATTGAGATAAAAGACAATTTGATCAAATTATGATTAAATTATCCTTGAATTTGTTATAATTTAAAAGTATTAATTGCTTCTTTAATTATTGTACAAGTATTTTGAAATAAATATCTCAAAACATAGGGAGTAAGTTATATTCATTCTACCCCATATATATAGATTCACTTTTCTTTTTCATTTATCCAAAAATGTAAACCTATTTCCTTTTTCTTTTTTTAAAATATCATTTATTATCTAATTTCTTAACATATCCCTAGTCAATGTACATTTTACATTTACAATTGATATGCATCATTTATATTATAAAGAAATATCTTGAGAAAAAAAAAAACCAAACAAAAGATATAATTCAATTATATTAATTAGTTTTTCTTAATCTATGTGAAAAGCTAATTAGTTTTTATTAGTCTATATGAAAATCAAAAGAGGGCTATATATATAGAATAGAGGAAATTTGAAGTTCTGATTAAATGCTTTTATCATTGTAATTGTCGATGGTCATTCATTATTTTTATCATGATGAATAAAAAAAATTAATATCATAAATTTTTATCATCATACGTTAAGTTATATAATAAGGTAGAAATAAATTAAAATTTAGTTGAAAGAGAGTTAGGATGGAAGTGATTTAACTTTTCAAAATCATCAATCATAACTATTACTTGTACAAAATTTATCACTACCTAACTTTAACGGAGGGCTCGTCAGAAAGTTATGGGCTGAAAGCAAGGGAACAAAACAATACAGACTATTGCATTCTTCAATTTATAGTCATGCTCATACTCTGTGCTTCTTTGGGATAGAAGAAAAAGCTGCACTATTATGCACCCAAAAAAAAAAAAAAAAAAAAAAAAAAAAAAAAAAAAAAATTGGAATCAACTTGCCTATCCATCTGCTAACATCCTTCATTCATAGGCCTCGAAATGCTAATAAAAGAGAAGTACAAAGAAACTGTGCATGCAGTATATGAATATTTGTTAAAGAAATACATAGAAACTGTGTACATGAATATTTCTTGTACAGAGCATAAGGGCAAGCAGCTAACTAAGATAACAAATATAACCATCTTTTGCTACCTCTTAACACAGATGCATCACACATTGGGCTTACTACCTCCTAAACATACCCGAATTTTGAAGTGTTCGGCTATACTCAGCAATGATGGCAGAGCTTTTAACTAGTTCCCATATCTTCGCAGAATTTTTCAGCCAGTCCCGTTCTGAGACCGTCTTTGCAAAGGAAGGGCAGTCCATAGATAAAACCTGAAGGGAAAAAGAGTATAAAACTGAGAATTTCAATCTTCTGTCATATGCCATGACCAGAAGCATGATAATCAAATAGCTAAAACATTATATACACTTTATTGTAATAAAAGAGAGAGATAGAGACAGACCTCATCTCGCAGTTTCCATAGTGCAGAGATGAAACTCTCGTGTTGAGGTCTTGGCAAGTCATCTCTGTTGTTAGATGGGATTAAAAATAAATTCAGAGGTGAAAAATGAACATCATTACACCGAGTAGTAGAAGCCACGGAAGACGAGAGATCTTCTTTTCCCTTGTTTTTGCCTTTCTCTCTCACAAATGAAGATGAGCTGAAGTACAGTGCGAGTGCCTTCTTCAGTTGCATTGAGGTAATTGGAGTAAAATCTTGATCATGCAATCTACAATCAGAAAGAGATTAATAAATGAGCTTAACTGCATATAGTAGGAATGAGAAACACGGCCGCATCTTTAATTAGTTCTGAAGTACAAATTTTAAGCAATCAGCCAATAACTTACTGCACCTACAATTCTATAAAACAAATGTCACAAAATACAGTAAGTTACCAACAAGCAGTTACATATGACTAACACCAGTAATAAAAGATTATGCCAACATATTAAATTGATCATTCATTTGCCTCACAAACTTATTTAGAATACAAGTGCCATTTTATAAGTATAAAAATCATCACATGGATCTTGTAAATATTAAATCTATTGAAATTGTTCGCAAATAACAGCTCCACCATTTTGTAGTGGCTCCAGCCTTCAGAACACATCAGCGCAATCACATTAACATGCAGTAATGACCATGTGCGGATGTGATTCCACAATGTCTACATATCATTTAATTGCAATTATAACATTGCAAAACTACAATAGCAACAGAAAACAAATTGACTTCATTAATCCAGTGCAAGAGACAATATGAAATTTATACTGCAAGCCTGGAAGGAACAAATCATAAGCATGTGTATGTACAATGTGACAAATCAACTTTATCATATAGCCATGTGGGCCAAATACTGAAACCAAGAAATGGTTCTTCATGAAACTAGCATATAGAGATAAATGCCTTGAAAAACTTGAAAACTAATACAATAACCACGACACACAACCCATTTGAAGGAGGAAAATTAAACCATGTCTTTCGCTAATATTCTGTACAACTCAATTAAAGGCTGCAAACACTATCAAATTGTTGCCTCCACACAAGGTAATTATTTAGCATCACAGAAAAAGATTACTTACTTCGTATGCACAAAGACTGGAGTAGCCATATATTCTTCACCTTCAATGATTTTATCTTTGTTTTCTTTTTCAGGCCCGGCGTTAGAGCTCTGCATATGTGAAGGTGTTAACGAAGATGGATCAGGTATCCCATGTTTCAACAGGTCAACCTGCGAATAGAAAGAAACAATTGTAATTTTTCCAGCCAGAATGTCCAAGGATGAGAGTAACAAGAAGATCAATAGCCAAACGAGATGCAACAGAAACGCCTAGAAATTAGGCAGATTACTAGCATAATAACTTTCTGGTGCAATATGAAATATCACACATTAGTGAGCAGAAGATTAGGGTGGGAATGATACCGTCAACATTAAATGCCACATATCATCATCATGAACTCCATCTGATACCACCAGCACAATGTGACAAATGGATGCTAGAAGAACACCGAGCTAAAGGGAATCCTTACAGAAGACCATAAATATATAAATTCATTAGACATTCTATGATTGTCAATCGAAAGAATACCAAAAGGAGTAGGTAGAATCAATATGTACAAAGATTATGCTCTAGTACAGAAGTAAGATGTGCACTTTCTCTTTACTCACCTGAATAGCCATAAGTTCATGAGCCAATTCAGCAGATAGATTTTCACCACTTAAAACTGAAATAGTGGACGAACCATCAGGTCTCATCATCTCAGATAGTATAGAAGGGCTAAAAACAGGCTGCAAATAAACAAAAATTGTAATAGGGGTAAAGGGAAGGAAAAAGAAAAAGAAGGGAGGGGGGGAGGGGGGGGGGGGGGGAATTAACAGAGAGATAATCAAGAAATGTCGGGGATAAAGGTGAGTAATACACATTAAAAAGGCATGATACCCACAAATCTGGTGTCAAAAAATTGGAGTGAACTATTGTTTATAAGCTTCGAAAGTATGCTGCTCAAGCATATGTCCAGTTTTCTGTTAAAAGAATATAGGAATGGAATTTTCCATGTTCTGTCAGGAATTTTTTTCACATGTTATAGTGTGAAAGGCAACCTCATAAATTCATCGTTTAGACTCAATTGTAGAAGCACTCTCTTGGTCTTCATGTATTTATTCATTATGTGGAAGACCTCTTTAAAGTAATTTTAAATGGTCAATTAATACTCCAAGTCAGAATACAGTAAACCATGTTGTTTGCATGTCATAAGAAAAAACAAATCAGGTGCATGATTCAAAAGAGAGGTTTATAATCAAAACCTGGGTGTCAAGAAGTATAAGCCTCTCAGCAGATATCCTTGGTTCAATGCCTACACTGCAATGTCTAGCCATTGCTCTGTTATCTTCTGTCTGTATAGTAAATGGCGGCAGCATTCCTGTATTATAGAATTGCAAAGTTATCTTCGGGAAGTAGTCTTACAACAAATAAAACATCACATATGAACTCAAGCAGACAAATAGCATTTTGCTATGAGAACTAATCAGAAAAGCATCTTATTGCCCCTCTTTTTAAGACTGCCGTCAGATGAATGGTTATAGCTTCTCACTAAAGTCACCTTAACTTGGTTTCAACTTTCTTCCACATAACTGAAATTGCTAGACACTCATATAAAAAGCATAACATTGCCACTTCTATAATCATTCACTACCAAGAACAAAACTCTATACTACAGTTCTTCTTCTAGTCAGGATAAAACCCAAAAATATAATTGCGAAAGAAAGGTGACTATAAGAGAAATGAAAATAAATGTTTTAGTTAAAAATCATACTGAAACTAAGCACCCATAAATTACCAAATACAACCTATATAGACAATTAACAACAATGTGAACGTATAAATTCGAAAGGAATAAGTATCTCGCACTTATAATATAAAGAAAATACTAACCAGGTGAACTTCCATCAAAGCCATAAAGTTCATTCATGATGGTTGATTTGCCAACTCCAGGCGGCCCAATCACTCCAACGACCGTGAAGTCTGTATTCTCAGTCAGAAACTGCACAAAATCACAAACTTTTATCAAGCTTTAGCTTCACAATACCCATATTATTCCCCAAACAACTTTAAAAAAAATCTCCACCAAATTGAAGCTAAAGCGATACATATAGACACAAAAGTAGCATGAGAGTTACAGGAAGAAAACGATCAATGTGAAATTCCCAGGAATCAGAGAGGAGATTGAGAGAGCCGATTGCAGGTAGACGAGACCTATGCGATACAGTTTCATCTTCGGCACCGGCACGGCCGAATTTACCTACCACCGGCCCAGAAGTGACAAGACCGGGCTTTGCCAAAAGGATTTTAGGAGCAGGAGGAGCCGGTGAGGGATTGGAAGAACCGGTGCCGCTAGTAGATCCTGCCATTGAGTCGGGTTTGGACCTCGGAGCTGATTTTCAGTTGCCCAAGCCTAGCTTCAGTTTGCACTTTGCAGTTCGTAGTTCTGACATTAGTTGATGAAAACCACCTCTAAATTTTATTTAGCTGAGCGAATTGGGCTCGGTAAGGGTCAACAACAGCTTTGTTTGGGTTAGTTTTTTCTGGCCCAAAGCCGACAAAGCAAACTTCTTCGGTATTAGACTTGTTTAAACCCGGTAAGCCTATCTACAGACCAATCAATTAAAATTGAGATTTTTTAAAAATTATCTCTATTTTATTTTATCTTTTTTTTCATAATTAATCGTTATAATACTCTCATTTTAATAAAAAAAATACTTTGGTTCATTAATGAGTACGTAGACGGGTCCAAGCAAGTCAATCCTGTTTAATAATTTTATATATAAAAGTTCAATCAAGTTAACACTACGGTTTTTTAAAATTGACTACTTCATACTCAAAATATAGAGTGATTCTGCAACAAATCGATAAGTTAAATGTATTTTTATAAATTTAGTATGTAAAATAATTCAATAATCATGATTTATCATGATCATAATGATCATTTTGCATATTCTGAGATTAATTTGTCTAGACTTGGATCATGTATGAGCTCGTATCCATAGACCAACCAATGGAAAGTAATCTTTCACTGCATTGAGGGTTTACTAATGAATTAATCACATTTTTGGACAATATTACTTATAATCAATTTATAAGGAAAAAACACACACACACACAAGAAGCTATTAGCATAATTACTAATTTATTTATCATAAAGAGAGATCTACACTCTCTAACACATTACCGCAACATTCTATTCTTACTGATATATAGCTTACATGCAAACCAACCAAGCAACAAGTTCTTCTTACGAGCTACCAATATTAGCAAATTCGATAGCCCCATCATTAATTTAATTGCCCGGAGCTATTATTACCATTCCCAGTATTAGTATGGCTGCCGCTATTATGATAGGAATAAGGGTTTGGATAACTAGGATTGGCATAATAAGGCAGCGGTGGTGGTGGAGGAGGCGGAGCAGGGGGATAAACATAATAAGGAGGAGGAGGAGGAGGAGCATAGCAGTATTGTGGTGGTGGTGGAGGAGTTATTATATATTTCTGTGTATAAGCAAAACAAACAGGAGGAGGAGTAGGAGGAGCATAGCAGTGTAGTGGTTTTGGTAATAATGATATACATTTTTTCATGTCAGTCTCTTCAACTCTGTGTAGCTTATCAATCTTTGGGTCGAAATGGTCTCGCACTTGTTCTTTAATTCGTTCTGCCATAGCTAGTTGCTTGTAACTATCTTAATCTTACTATGCTTGCAGGAATAGGAACAAGGAAATTCTTATTATATAGAGGTTGCCAGAGAATCTATGAGGAACATTAGCTTCAGACCAAAGCTACTTCGTTAATTAGAAATCCCAAAATTGTCTTTCCCATTTATCATTGGGTGCATGGTTATTGTGTACAACTTCACAACGTGATTATGACATCTGTTTCCTTTGGGCGAAGGTGGAAATGTGTTGAATCTAGAACGCATAATTTATTATGGATGCTTTATTCTATCTCCACTTATAAAATGCCAAATTGACACAATAGACTTACGTTACGATCTCAAGAGCTTTGCTAAAAAAAATAGAAGAAATATATATACATAGAGACATGCAAAATCTGAGAAAACCACACGAATTTTTTACTATAGCAGAGGTGAGGCATCAGGCTGGCATGGCACAAGCATAAAAAACTTTTTGAGATGCACGATGTAGAACTAATACATTTTTTTTTTAAATTCACACATAGTAATATGGAAAAAACTTATACAGGTCTATGGTTCTCTTTATAGACCAAATAAATGAAACTAAAGATTCTTTAAGAAGTATTCTCACTTAGGTAAGTTTTTCGCTAATGATATTGATATCTGGTGTTATATTAGAGAAGAAATCAAATTATATAAAAATGAAAAATAATTGTTTTTATTTTATCTTATTAGATGAGCTATATGAAAGGGTACTCTTTTATAGGCTTCAAATTCAAATCCATTAATTAAGGAATTCAAGCTTTCATTATCACAAGATGTGACATAAAATCACTTCGTCAATTTATTTGTTATTTCAAATTATACAAAATTCACTATTGAGTTAGTGAATCTCAAATTAAGCTCAATTTTAAGTTTGCAAAAAAAGCCATAATTTTTTTTTTTTTTGAAAAATAAAAATTATAAACTGTAAATAAATTGAGTTTGAGTTTGAATATATTTTTAGCAAACCGAACTCAAAAGTAATTATTAGAAATTGTAACGTTCATATAATCATCCTAATAAACAGAGGATGATGAAACATATCTATGTATATGTAATGACTTCATTTCATAGCCAACTTTGATTCCAATTAATCTATATTTTTTTAATTATTTTAATTTTAATTTTTTTTATTTTTCCTATTGTATTTTAATTTTACCTAACTAGTTGAAGCATGATTCTTCACAGCACAAACAAAGCATTCGACAATGAGAACCCATTTCCCAACCACTAACGCGTGTGTATATATTGGTGGATGCTTTGAAAGTGGAAGAAGAATATAACGATGCTTCAAAGCAGCAGGAGACTCCGCCCAAATAGTTAGGAGGCCAAAAAATAATTTTATTTAATTATAAATGGCAAAACAAATTTTTTTTTTAAATTTTTTACATTAAAAATTGATTTTTTTTTTTTTTTTTTTGAGAGGGCCACGGCCCCTTCGCCCTAGCTTGCGTCTGCCCCTGCTTCAAGTATAGAAACCGTAAAACCCCATTGAAAAAATGAGGAAAGAATTATCTTTTTTTTTTAAAAGACAGAGATAGTGCAATCGTACTTTTAAAAAGAGAAGGATATGATCATAATCTTTTCTTCTAATTTTGTTATTTATAGTGTTATTTATTTATCTTTTATTTTTTATTTTTTTGCATATATGCTATTGCCACCAACTTATATGGATGAAATTAATTCAGGTTGACGTTAGATATAAAGTCTTCCTAGTAATGATAGCAATTTTAAATTTCAAAGTTTCAATATTATTGAAAAAGTTCATACGCAAATCGAGATGGAGCTAGACTTTAAAATTTGGATGCCAAAAAAAAAAAATTCAAAATAAAAATTTCCAAAGCAAAGAAAGATTTTTTTTTTTTTCACTGTATTATAAAGTAAAATTATAAAAATTTTTGGAGTTTGAGGGTCGGTGCTCCTCCAAATCCAATATCCCCCTCTCTCCCCACTGCATGGGAATATAATCCTCTTCGAATGATCTAACCATTGTTGGCGTTGTTAATATTGCAAAAATTGCAGCAACATCATTTTGTTTTCTTTTGTTTTTTACTTTAGATGGAAAAGCCCATGATTTTATTCACTTACAGAAGTCAAAATTGGATTGGAAAAAAAAAATCCTTATAAAAATTATGTTTTATTCCTGTAAAAATTAAAATATTTTATTTCCCCTCCGGTATTTTTATTTTAAAAACACCTAAATAAGATATATGGACCAAATAAATGAAGATAAAAAATGAACATAATAAGCAAATTATTTGCTGTACAAATATATATGATCAATACTCAAAAATAAACATAATAAGGAAATTAAATAATAGATCGGTAGTTAAAGATATTACCATAATATTTTATTTATCATGAAATAAAGAGGTACATATAAGACCTCATATATATATACATATATATATATATATATATATATATATATATAACACAACACAGTCTTGGACAGGTAGATACTTACGTTGGTCATAACTCTAAAGCCGCAGACATGTTATTTAATTGTTTTGAACAGCTAGCTGCTAACTTTCACTTCACACTTAGCTTCATTAATTAATTACTCATACCAAGTTCTTAAGAGCTGCCTATGTTGCCAAATTTCATAGTTCCTTCGTTTTTTTGACCGGAACTATTATTACCGTTGCCGGTATTGGTATGGCCACCACTATTATGGTAAGAATAAGGAGGATATGGATAACCTGGACCTGGCTGTGAAGGGTGGCCATAATAAGGTGGTGGTGGAGGAGGAGCCGGAGGATATCCATGGTTGTTATGAGGTGGCGGAGGATGAGCCGGAGGATACCCGGGATACCCATAGTTACCATTATGAGACGGTGGCGGAGGAGGAGGAGGAGGAGGAGCAGGAGGATATCCATGATTTCCATTATGAGGTGGCGGATGATGAGCCGAAGGATATCCGGGATACCCATAGTTTCCATTATGAGGCGGTGGCGGAGGAGGAGCAGCATAGCTGTTGGGATTGCATTGTGGTGGCGGCGGAGGATAGGAATGATAAGATTCATAAGACGAAGGTGGTTGTACTAAACATTTTGATGAAGCTTTCTTCTTGAGGTTGGTCTTTTCTTCAGGATGAGTATCAGTAACCCAGTTGAAAAGACCGCGAGCAACGCCATGTATGGCACCGTCCAGTGGAGCTAAAGGAAAAGTTACAACATCAGCTACCCTGTGCAGAGTATCGAACTGTAGTTCGACACTGTCTCTCACCTGATTTTTAACTCGGACAGCCATAGCCACACTGTTCTATAACTAGCTTAATTACTTATGCTTTGGTTATGGTGCACTGATACACTTAATATATACAATCTATTTATGGATGTGTGCAGGGATGATGAAGAATATATTTTCTGCTTCGTACTAAAGCTACTTTTTCTCTATAAGAATTATTCATATTCACCATATTATGTGGAGAAGAGGACTGCGACTATTTTATTTTTCATGGTTTTTTCTTTTTAGAGAAATAATGGAATTAAACTTGTTATCCCACTTGCAGTATGGGAATTATCTAGTAGGGTGCCAATTACCATTTTAACGCAGATGGGGTTGAATTGATATGGATCTCTTTTCATAAGAGAGAAACAAAATTTTAATATAACTATGAATATAGTATAAATTTTTATTTTCATTATTGAAAATTTTTAATATTTCTAATTTTCATATTATATAAATTATGCAAAAATAATTGTACGATATAGTTGCCAAAGAGTGAATGAACCAATACATGATTAGGGGTAATGGTATTCTCATATCTTTTTCTTGTTGTTCAGATTTTTAAAATTTTTTTACTTAGATTGGGTATGCTGAGAGACCTATATATTGGTTTAATTAAAATTAAGGTTTTTACATTTGCTAAGTTTTTCTTAAATTTATAATTAATAATAACAAACTATAAATTGCTGATAAAAAAAAAATATAGACATATTCTAAGGTTCTAAAAATATTCAATTTTTGTGGCACAGTTATCTAATGTTTTCTTTGGATTAATGAAGTGCTTTATATATATTGGGGGGACTTGAATGTGGTTGGATGATAGTGTGAGTATCTCATTTTCAGCTGCAAGATAAGACATGAGACTTGTTTTGAATCTTTGATAGCTAGTTTTCAAGGCATGATTCTCTGAACGTCGTAATATTTGGCATTAAAACCAAACTCCATCCAATTGCAATCGAGCGACGCACGTACGTAGTGACGCTGAAATTGTAATATTCTCTATAGAGAAGGCAATGTTTGCGCAGACTGGCTTGCACATTATGGAGCTAGTCTTGCGCCTGGGCTGCATCGAATTCAACGGCCTCCTACAGGCATGTTTCATTTGATTCTTCATGACTTGTGTTTGGAGTCTCGTATCTTAGAAATGTTCTGATGTAATTTTTGTTCGTTTTGTTATCTCATTCTTTTTTCAAAACGAAAAAATCTTGTACACAACTATTCTAGTAAAATAATTTATATGAAAATATTTTCCATAATTTTTCATTGTTTGAGGGAATTCAGGAAAAAAAGTCAACGGAAAATATTTTCCAATTTAAAGGAAAATTAAAACATTTTTAAGGAAAATAATTTTTCATTTTTAAGAGCATAAATCATTTTTCAGAGTTTGACAAACTTATAATTGTAACGTTTTATTTTTCTATTGAATCGAGTCGTTGCTTAGAGTCGAGTCGGGCTGCTTTAAAACCCGGTTCGAGCCATTAGAGTCTAGAGTGGGCTAGAATGAAATAAGGAGAAGAAGTGGACTTATTTGAAGGAAATAAAAGATCAAAGTATAAGGATTAGGAGTTGATTTCATTAAAGTATAAAGTTGAGGTATTGAGTTGTACCATGTTGACACTTGAGGTACCATTTGGTAATTTTCACATAAAAATCAATGACATTCTAGAGACTACCCGTGGATTCCATTTCATTTTCATTTCTTCATCCTTATCTTCATCTTCTTCCTCTACTTTCCTCTTACACTTTCTTTTCTCCATCATGTTTAATGGTGGGGAAGATGTTAATGGGAGTTAAGCATTAATTCAACTTCTATTCTATCCAAGTAAGTAAACCTTCTTAAATTTCATACTTGACTCATTTTGTGATATTGTTAGATAATTTATAAGAACTCTATTGTATAGGAGAGGTGAGCCAAAGGTAGAAGGAAGCTAAAAGATGAGCTTAAGCTTATTGGCGTAAAGGTGTGCTATCTCTTTTCGTTTAATTAATTTTCTTGCATGAGAATTTGTGTGGTGTGTTGATAATGAGAAAGTATGTTATTTCATGTTGAGTAAGATGACTGAAAATGGTGAAAAAGCATGAGATGAAATGAATAAATGAAGTAGATATTGAGTTCATGCTGAAACAAGTTTTGCTGGAAAAGTTACCAGTAACTTCACCTTGATTTTTACCCCATTTAATGATGGAATTAGGAAGTGTCATAGAAGAGTTATTTGTTTCTCTATGTGTTAGCTTTACATGGGTTTTTGAATCACCCAAATCGGAGTTATATATTGAGAGATATGGTCAAAAGAGTACAGACTGTGCAGGCTGAAAAATGCGCGCGCGCGAATTGCATGAAAAGCTCGCGATCGCGACTTTCATTTGCGCGCTCGCGACCTTCACCTGAAACTCTCTGACTCTCATTTGGTGCTTTACGCACTCGCGATTTTGCACTGCGCGCTCGCGACTTAGCCCCTGGCCTGTAAGCGCTCGCGACCTTCCCCGCGCGCTCGCGAATTTGGCCTGGGAACTCACTGTCTCTCATTTTGCACTCTACGCGCTCGCGACTTTCAAGTGCGCGCTCGCGACTTGTGCCCGATAACACACAGACTCTCATTTTTTGCATCTCGCTCTCGCGACTTTGAAAGACGCGCTCGCGACATGTGTTTTCATGCACTTTTGGACTTCTTTTTCAATGCAATTGTATTCCTTTACTCAACTTATATGCCTCCAATCAATTTAAAACAAAAAGACAACATTAGAACATGCATCAAAACAACATGCAAGCATGCAAATGATGTGAAATGAGGTAAACACAACTTGTAATTGTATTCTATGCAATTGTGAAATGATGTGAAATGGTGTGTGAAGGTATGAATTCTATGCAATTGTATTCCTTTTCTCAACTTGTGTGTCTTCAATCATTTTAAAGCAAAAAGACAACATGAACACATGTATAAACACAAAATGCAAGCATGCAAATGGTGTGAAACTAACATGACACAAGTTGCCCGCTTGGCGAGGCTATCAACATACAGGTAAGCAGTAAATTTTATGAAATGATGAAGCAGTTAATTTTATGACACAAGCAAGTGAAAATAACATGACACAAGCATGCAAATTATGACACAGTTACTATGCATTTGTTTTATCTATTGACATACCAACATTATGCTCCATTGAGGTTAGGTAGAAACCATGTAGATAAGGCTATGTCGCGACATAGAATAGCAGATCTGCGCCCCATACAGTTTGGTACTCCGGCTACAGGCCGTTGAGTGGATATGATTATACATGCCATAGCAGCCAAGCATACAGTTTCATCCAGTTTCATACAGTTTTTCTTATCACTTCGTTTCACTATAATCTTATGGAGCTATACAGTTATATCGACTATAAATTGCATAATCATACAGTGTACTAAACAGCAAGAAAGATCATTAAGGGAAAATGAAAGTATCATGATATGTGTGCTTACATTCTATATGTGAGTAAATGTTTATTTCTACATATGTATGTGCTTATATGTTTCTTCATTCATTGTGATATTCACTGAGTTTAATCAAAGTTGCAGAGTTCATACAACATAAAGAACATCAGGTAAGAGTATGATAGTATCATGCTATATATGCTTACAAGGTTATTTATTGAATCTTTAAGGAGCCATACAGTCATGAGATGTTATGAATCATAACTTATATGATGTGACTAAAAGTGCATAAGTCATACAGCATAATGAATAGCAAGTAAGACAATGAACATATACTGTTATGTCTTCTTACATGTTTATTGATCTCATCCATACAACACAATGAATAGCAGATAAGATCATGCTAGTATCATAATGTGTGATTATAGGTTCATGGAAAGGAGTTATGAGATAATTAGAACTAAATTATTGATGTTTTGAATTAGAAATTTATTCGTTGCTATAAAGAGACATTTATGTTGAAATTTACTGATTCTATGAGTATCAATGCTTTATAAAATTTGTATTTTAAGTTAGTTGCCATCGCACTTTATTAAGTATGTGAATTATGAGCACCACTGAGTTTTATACTCAGCGCGTCGATTTTTATCACGCGTAGGTTGAAGATTGTGGTTAGTACTTGAAGATTTGAGGAGTACGTTCAAAGCAGAAGTGACTAACTTGGTCATAGTAGATTGAGAGTTGTAATATTAAGAATTATGGCATGTATTAAGATTTATGGCATGTATAATTATTACATTTGTTAAAGCCTATGTGATTGTAAATATAAGTGAAGCATGTAATTATTTTGGTATAAGTAGTTGGAGATAAGAATAATACTTATGAAAATATAATGGAAGCATGTAATTATTGTGGTGTAAGTATTTGGAGAAAATGATTGAATATGAAATATGTTACTCTAGTTGGTATGATTAAGTCATGAAGACTCGATATAGATCATGAATGCACTTAATTGCTAGATATTAAATGCTGTTGAGGATTTATATAATTATGAAAAGATATATAAAGTGTTATTGTGTTATGATGATTCTTTGGAGACGTTGGAAGTTTAAAGTGTAATTGGGAGTAGTTTATATTCATATTTTTCATACAGTATGATATCCGCATGACAGGACATAGGTTCAACCAGATTGTAGCGTCTCGGCTCGGTTCATTCGGGTTAACGGGTGGACCGGAAAGGGATGTTACAATAATAACCTTATAAATTCATATTTTGTTAATTTATTAATTATCAGTAACCATTATCACCACTCACCGTTCACCATCACGGCCACCATCCACCAACAACACCTGCCACCAGTGACTTTTATAATTTAATTTTTTTTACATTCTTCTCATATTTAACAATAAAATTTTTAAAATACGAAATTTATACTATTAGTATTTTTATTTTCATCGTCTTATGAGTTAAAAATTTTAATATTTTTAACTAATTTTTAAATTGCAACCAAAAATGGAAAATAAGTCATTTGAAAAATATTTTCAAGGAAAATATTTTCCTTGTAAAATATTTTACAAATGAACCAATTAATTGCCCTTGCATAATATTATAATATTACTTATACGAAACAATAATTAATTTTTTTAAAAAAAAAGAGGATATTAGAACAATAACTAATTTATTTATCAATAAAGAGAGGTTTAAAACCTCAAATACAACTAAGATTACACCAGCAGAATTATTCATACATATATAATTATATAGATAGAAAGGTCATTCGGTTACTGCTGGATCCATATAGAGCTTGCAAGCAAACCATGCAACAAGTTCTTCTTAGGAGCTACCAATGTTTCCAAATTTGACAGCTCCATTGTTTGTTTGCCCAGAACTATTATTATCATTGCCGGTATTAGTGTGGCCACCAGTGTTATAATAGGAATAAGGAGGGTATGGATAACCAGGACCTGGCTGTGAAGGGTTGGTATAATAAGGTGGTGGCGGCGGAGGAGGAGACGGAGCAGGAGGATAAGCATAACTAGCAGGAGGAGGAGGAGGAGCAAAACAGCTTTGTGGTTGTGGTGGTAGACAAGTCTCGTTACAGGGTTTAGGTTTTTCCTCAGGATGGGTATCGGTGAGCCAGTTTAGAGCACCTCGAGCTATGCCATGTATGGCTCCATCAAGTGGGGCTAAAGGAAAGGTTATAATATCAGCAGCTCTGTGTAGCCTATCGATCTTTCGCTCAAAATGGTCTCGCACTCGATCTTTAACTCGTTCTGCCATAGCTAGCTAGTTGCTTTCTACTAGTCGTCTTTTCTTGTATATTTGGGAACAACAAAATCCTCATTATATAGAAGTTGCAGGAGAATATATGAGGAATATTTAATCGTTAGGTTTAATTTCCTTTAGACAAAGCTACTTCATTAGGAATTTCAAAATTATCATATTCATCATTATCTTTACTGGTGCATTTTTTATGGTATACAATAATTTTAATATTTGTTTCATTTTCTGCAAAGCTAATGAGGCATAGGCACATGCAGGGAATACTTTTGTGATACACGTTTTATAAATATATTCGTTTTCAACTAATCAAATGTGATTTAATTGGTCTTCTTTATTAATGTGATGATTCGAATAGCTCTTTTTTTAACTTACTAAATTGATGAAAATTCTTATAGTCGAAAGAATTCAAACTAGAGTTCTTCTACTTCTTGCATTTTTGAGAAGACCAACTAGACCACAACTGATTGATTGTAAGTTTGATATTTTAGATTAACTTAATTAAATGAAAATCTGAAAGCATATGAAAATTAATCACGGAATACAAAGGTCTGATTAGATTGCTACAAGATGTCACCTATATTATGTAATCATCTTATGTCACTTTTGTCAATGGATATTTATGTAATCAGTTGTATTGAAATGGCCGTATTATGTCATTTTCAAGAAACTAAAGTGAAATGAGATGATTCTATAATAAAGGGGTGAAATAATTTATAGTCAGGAAAGAAAAGACTGTCTATGACTTTTCGTTTTTCATCGGTTTATATGAATTTGAGAATTCCTTACATATATTTATTGGTGGGTAGAAATAGATAAATGAAAAATATTCTTGGCTATGAAATTTCCTTACACGGTCCGAAATAATCAATTAGGATAAAAATGTGGGTCCTACTGGTAGTATTTATGCTTGTTTTGTTTGTGGTACAGTGTAGACTCAGTGACGAATTAGATTAAATGGAATCGAAGAAAGAAATTTTGTACAATTTTGAAAAATTAAAAAGAAACTGAAAATTAGGAAATATCTCTCTTCCTCCAAAAGAGGGGGGATGGGCGATTTATGTTAATTTAGTTTGATTTGATAGAATATTGAGTGATCTAATAAAAATTTTGTGAATTTATTAAATTTTTTTATTTAATTGAAAAAAATAAAACACAATATGGAATTAATAGATTTATTTTTTTTTAAAGAAACGGAAATATATTAATCCATATAAAGAGAATACAAATAATTTGGAATAGATTCTCAAATTGGGAGACTAATATGGTTACACGAAGATTTTGCTAATTGATGAGCTCCAAGATTCATTTGGAGTCGAATCCATTGAACAGAGAACTTAAAAACTATTTTACAATTATTTATCACCAAACCATAAGGAGAGCAATCTGGTGTTGGAGATGATAAAAATAGATAACTTGCTGTGAATCGGTATATACAGAGCCTGTTCCATGTAAATTACCTCCAATCCAAAGCAAATTCTGACGAAGAGCCATAGCCTCGACTAAAATAGCAGAACTGCAGCCTGGGAATTTGCCTGTTAAGGCAATCTTGAAATGACCTTCTATCTCTTCTCAACCGAACCAAAATCCAACCCTCTATATCTTCTCAACCGAACCAAAACCTGATGCACCCATTGCTGAAAACAAAGCTCCATTTGTGAAAACTTGCCGCTGCAGGACTGTCATGGTTGGTTGGATATATCCAGGAACAGTATGACGCCTGCTAAGAGTTGAAGACAGACTTGCACGAAGACTAGATGTTTGGTTTTTTTTTTTTTTTTGAAAAGAAGACTAGATGTTTGTTGTGATGATCCCAAATAATCTTGTTACGGTGCCACTAGGGCTGCACGTGGGTCGGGTTGGGTCGGATTGATTAATTTAAAGTTTTTGACCTGTATATGTGGGTCTATAATTTTTTTATCCAATCCAATCCATTAAATGTGTAGACCCACAGATTATAAACCGGTTAGGTTGGTTATAGATTTAATGTAAATCCGCGGTCAAATAACTGATAATAATAAAATTATTTTTAAATAAAATATAACTCTTTAAGAGGGTTAGTAAAAAAATTAAATATACTCAACGATCTTAATTATGTAATAATTTTTACAAACTATAAATATATTTCAATGACAATATTAAAATTAAATTTCTTAACATGTTCATTATTATCAGCATCATAATCATAATCAACAATGAAAAATTAAATTTTCCAATTAAAAAAACGACCAAAAAATTAGAAATACTTAGTAACATAATTATATAATATGTTTCATTTAAACTACAATATACTCCAAAAGCAAAGGTAATATCTACTATATGTAAATAATTTAGTATTTATATTCAAAATTGCAAATCAAATCAAATCAACTAAATAATTCATAATTATTTATGGGTTGGGACGGATCTACAAATTTATCTATTGAACCTGTGATCCAACCCAACCCGTAAATTATAAAGATGACTCGCCCAACCCAATTCATCATATCTTCAAACCCGCCGAGTTGGACAGTTTGGATTGGATCGAATTATAACGAGTTATGTGCAGCCCTAGATACCACCACAGATACCGTGAAATAATAGATTTATCAAAAGCCTTAAATTACAATTTTAGAAAAGAAAAATCGCAAGCTATTTCATCTTTTTTTTTTTCCAAACAAAACATATCATTTTTTTTAATTATAAAATTTAAACCACTTAATTTTTTTATATATACTTGCCTTGGAGGTAAAGGGTTTGGCGCAATTGAAATTTTGGCCCAAGTGAAGTTTACATTGTAGAGGATCAAACTCATGACCTTAGTCAAAGTGATTGACTCTACAAGTGCTATTTGCCACTGAGCTATCCATTCGAATTAAACCGCTTAATTTTTTTTAAATCTATATTAACAATGGTGATAATAAATAATAATATTTTTTATTTTTGATACTCAATAAGAGGATACAATTAAGAGGAAAAGAGACAAATAAGGAGCAACAAACCCAGCAAAATAAGAAAGACCAAAGAGACGATATCAATATTATATGATGCCATTAAGAAAGAGGTTCAGAGTCCTCATATTACATCATCAAGTTAATATTATTTGGAATTGCAACAGATTTTAGTTATTATTTATAGCCCTAGGTCTTGGAGCTAGTACTCCTGATCAATACCCCCTTCTTCACAGGTTGAATATCGGAGCTTAAGAGCTGCCAATGTTGCCAAATTTGACAGTTCCAGGACCGTTTGTTTGGTTGGAACTGTTATTGTTATTGCCAGTATCTTTGTGACTGCCGGTGTTGGAGTAGGAATAAGGAGAGGGAGAGCCATAACCAGGATAGTAATAAGGCTGTTGGGGAGGAGGGTAATAATAACTTCCATAGTAATAAGATCCATACGTCGGAGCTGGGGCTGGAGCTGGAGCAGGAGCAGGAGCAGAAGGAGGTGGAGCATAGTAGGGTTGATTTGAATATTGCGTTTGAGGAGGATACCCATAATTTCCATAAGGTTGTTGATAATCTTGCGCACTTGCCATTTTCGTTTTTCCCCCTTGTTTTGATATGTAGGAGATGTAATGAGAAAATACTAACCAGTATCTCCTCCTTAAATGGATGTAGGAAGAGGAATATATTATTTGCTTTAAATCAAAGCTATATATTTTTTTAGGAATTTTGATATTAATAATTGTCACTCTCATGGAGAAGAAGTCATGGTGACTTGTCCTTTTAGAAATTTTTAGATTCATTTTTAGTTAAATCAAATAAGAAATAACTAAATAAGGAACTCTTCGACTTTCAAACCTTATTTTGAGGATAAAGGAAATACAATTACATGAAATGGGTAAAATTCAAAAAACAAGAAAACATATCCTTTAAAAAAAAAAGAAGAAAAAAACAAACATTACCAAAAAAAAACCCTTTGTTTACCATAATCTTATAAAAAAAGATAATTTGAAAAAACAAAATTTGGCATTGGATTGATATAGAAATTCTATGTTTCCATAAAAATTCAATTATTGAATACATGAATCTCATAGTGATAAGCACTTTCTTATATAGATAGGAATATTTTTTCATATTAAGGGTTTGTTCGGCAAAATTAACTGTTTTGATAGTTGTTAATCATTATATGATTTAATTTTTATAAAATAGTACCTTAACCTCTAAGAACTGGTTTAAAAGTTATGTTACGTAATACTATAAAAAAGCATTCAATGTTTTGACCAATCAAAACACAACTTAAAAAAATTATTGGGGAAACAAAGCCTTATTAAGAAAAAGAAGAAATTTTTAAAAAGTTGAAGGGGAATATTTCACAAGTCCTTCAATGTGGCGAATAACACAAATATAAAAATAGATGCTCTAAATTAATAATTACTCTATTATAATGTTCATGTGATGACTTGATTTTCCATTTCCAATTTTGATCCCAATCTCATTATTGCAATCTTAATTCCATGAGTCTACAGTTCCAAATATTGTTCAATTGCATACATATTGGATAAGGCAAAAGTTGCATTCATATATTCTTTGTTCTTCTCTTGGTATTATCCATCATTCTAATATTGTACTTTTCAGAAAGTAATACCATTTCAATTGAATCTTTTCCTTTTTTAGGTATTTTTGTTTGGAAAATTGAAGTATATATGATCTTCACAGCACAGAGCATTCGACAATAAGAATCCATATTCCAGATGCCAATATATGTGTATGTACAATATATATGGATGCTTTGAAGGTGGAAGAAGAATATAATAAAGCCTTAATGCTTTTGACTGGTAAGATGATGCCCAGAGCGTGCTTCACGGATCCTATGTATAGTATACAAAAATTATCATTATCGTAAGGATTGAGTTGTTGATTACTAGATTATTATTATTGCGAATTTGTGATTATCTAACATTCCATAATTTCTTAAACAGATAATAAATAAATAAACTGTAAATATAACAATTAATTTGAATTTATCTATGGTTTGTTTTTTCTTTATTCGAAAATTCTATTTCGTTCAATTGGATAAAAATGATTTGAAATTTAAAAAAAAAAAAGGATTTTGCTTGTTTATTTTATATTTTTTCTGTTTGAATAAAATTAAACATAAAAAAATATAATTATATATTGAAATATTTAATTAAATATTTCAATTTAAACAGAAAATTTTAACATTAACATAACATATTATATATTAATATGCCACTTATGTCATTTTTTTCAATCTGCCTTGTATGTAAAGGCCACATGCAAGCAATCAATTCCATTTATTTCTTTATCTCCCGGTGAATTGTATATTCGTAACAATAAGGATAAAATTTTTTCAATTCCAATCGATTAGGCATACTGTTTTATTCGTTTGAGTAATATATTTTGAAATGTATTTTGCTTTCTTATTAACATTATTTTGAACACAAAAATAATTCTTGAATGAAGTATTCAACTTCAGGGATGAATCAAAAAATAAATCTTTATTTATTCTACCTCTCATTTTTTACGAAGAGAATGAACCTTCTTATCAAAGGATCAGAAAAAAAAAATGGGTCTACATCTACGAGAATGATTTGGAAGATCGAAAATAAAAAATAATAGTATTTACTAGCAGCAACATAATGGAGGAAGTTCTAAGAAACTTTCAATTTTCTAATCACATAAGTTTAGCTTATACTATCATATAAATCTAATATCAATATATCCACAAACCCAACATAATAATATTTTATCATTTTTTTTCTTCTTATTAATAGTCAGAAATATCATTATTTGAATGTTTTTTAATTAGTTTAATGTGAATCAGTCGAAACAAGAACGTAGATAAGTCTTTTCTTCATGAAAATATATAATGGAGGAAAGAAAAGATACGTTAGATGCAAAAAAGAAAATTGATAGAGAACGATATCACCTTAGAGTCTGGGGCACAACCCTATCAGTTTTTTAAAATTCAAATTTTCCCTATTAAATTTTATATATTTTTTAAAAAATATCCATATAAGCCACCAATTTTAGTTTCATTTCTTTTTGTTTTTGGACCTCTCAATACTTAAAGTCTAGTTACACTCATGAAAATCAGTATTCATTTTCTGCATTTCAGATTCCATTAATCCTTTCAAACAACACATTAAAGTATTGAAGTTATTCTGAAAAATTAATGGAAAAAATAAAAACTGGGAAAGAAATGGATGACGTAAATGCTTGAATGCAGGTCTAGCCATTTGGATCGAGTTCATCGAGTTATGAATACTTCTATTTAACGAGAGGATGGGAAAGTTTGATAAAACAACCAATTATAAAAATTATGAAAATATTAATTAATTACATTATATAACATTTTTTTCTGAAAAAAGAAAAAAAAAATGAAGAATAATAACTAATTTATTTATCTTAAAGAGAAGTTTAAAACCTCCAATATATTACAGCAACCATCTTTTTTCTTGGACACGTACGTTAATTAAGATTACACAAGCATATATAGTTAATTTTCTAGTACCCTGACAGAGCTTATTACATGCAAACCATGCGACGAGTTCTTCTTAGGAGCTACCAAAATTAGCAACTTTGATAGCTCCATCATTTGATTGCCCAGAACTATTATTACCACTGCCAGTATTAGTATGGCCACCGCTGTTATGATTGGGATGCGGTGGCTGTGAAGGAGGAGTCTGAGGAGGAGGAGGATCATAATGATGATGATGGTGATGAACAAAGTTGTATTGTGGTGGCCACGTTGGAGCATAGCTGTAATGTATTGGTGGTGGTGGCGGCGGCGGCGGTGATATAGATTTGATTGTATAAGTGTTGCTAAAGGGTTTTGGAATTTCTTCAAGATGAGTATCAGTACCCCAGTTGAGAAGACCACCGCTGCGAGATACGCGGTGTATGGCTACGCTATGTACAACTCCGCCATGTACGGCTCTGTCGAGTTGGGCAAAAGGAAAGGTCATATTATCAGTAGCTCTGTGAAGCCTATCGAGCCGTTCGAAATGGTCTCGCATTAGATCTGCAATTCGTTCATCCATAGCTAGTTGCTGCTGCTAATCTTAATTATCAGTTATTGACAATCTTAATTTGAAGTCTTATTATATATACAGAGGTTGCAACTTGCAAGAGAATAAAGGATAAGAACTGTCTACTGTATACGAAACAATGAAAAACCAACGAAAAGAGATATTTCGTTTGAATAAAAATATTTTTCATTAACCTACTTATAAAACCGGTTCTAGGCAAGTTGTTCTTGAAAAAATACGAGGAACTTTTTTAATTTTTTTACAAATTTCTATACTTTTTTTTATTCATAAAAGAAAAGATCGAATGAATCCGAATAATATTGCGGTCTACATAGCAGAAGTAATCTTCACTCTTGAATAACGATCACTAAATTGATAATAATTTTTATGGTGGAGAGATTTAATCTCGAGACATTACACTTTTCACATTTTTCTTTATAAATGTGATATTAATCTCATTTCGAGGTTTGTAATTGTGCTGCTCATAAATTGTTTTATCTAAGTATATGATGAATATTTGATTATTCCATCCATCCTAAAAAGATGGTCCATCTTTTCTTGTTGGTTTGTTCCAAAATATAGTTCAATTTTCTTTTTTGCATTGTAGTTAATCCTTGAATTGTTTACTATACCCTTATTAAGTTACTTTATTTTCAATAACTCTTATTAATTATTAATTATTATTTTAATACTCGTGTTATTTAAGATGGACATAATAGAAAAGTTATATAAATAAAATTATGCTTTTAATTATATCTGTTAATCCGTATAAAAATAGAAAATGGATTATTTTTTCGGGACAGAGGTAGTATTAATTTAAATTGCGTTGGACCAATGCTAGGAATTCCAAAATTGTGATATTTATCTTCAGGTGCATATTTTATTGTAGATAACTCCACAATATTATGACATCTGTTTTATTTTTCCTTTTTTTCTTATTTTTTTTATACGAAAGGTGAGGCACACACAAGCATAAATGCTTTTTGTGATACACGATTTGTAAAGAAATAATCCCAAGCTTTCATCACTACAAGATGTCACCTATGTTACATTATGTAATTGTCATCATCAACAAGGAAGTTAGAATTTTAAATTAAGAGAAAAAATAAATAAATGATATTTTATATAAAAATTTTTTTATAAGAATTAATTATTTGAATTTTGTTAATTATAAACTCAAAATAATTATAGATAGTCATTTAATTAACATTGTTTATATATCACATTTAAAGATATTAAATATCTTATAATATGACAGTATAAAGATTAAGGCCTAATGACTTAAAAAATCTGAACTTTGGCCTTTTTAATAATTTTGATTAATTTTTTTTAATTGCTATAATTGATACCGCGAAGTAATTTTTTCTTAACAATTGTGGCATCCGTCCATCAACCGTTACTACTATGCTGATGTGTCCGTTGGTAGGACCCTTGCCATGACATGTCACTTGCTGACTGTAAATTTGCAAGGTATAATTGTCAAAAAAATTGACCAAAATTATTAAAAACGCCAAGTTCAGGGATTTCTTTAGTCATTAGACCAAAGGTTGTTAGTTTACCAATTTTAGTCAAGATTATTACATGCATATCAAGGTATAGTCTAGTAGTAAGTGTAAATACAACTTGTCAATAAATCCAAGTTTTTTTATTAAAATTAATTTGTAATATTTATATAATTTATTTGTCAATAAATAATTTTATAACTTGTAATATTCAAATTTAATTTAATAAATTTAGTTAAATATTTTATAAATTTAATTATAATATTTTTTATTTTAAATGATATATTATAATAATTAATGACAAACAATGAATATCATGCTAAAAAAGTTATTTCATTTTAATAAAAATTAATTGAAAATAATAATTATGACACAAAATAAAGGGAGAAAAAAATTTGAAAAGGAGATATAACTTAAAAATTGGAAAGGTGCTAAACTTTACAATTAAAATATAATAAGATTGATAAAAATTTACAATTATAGATAAATTTCTCAAAAAAAGATTAGTGTAAAAGTATCTGATGTTATCCTTTTAAAGAAAAGGACAAATTTGAGTAAAGGGATAATATTGTTGAAGAAGTTCCTACAAATAACATTATCGCTTTTGAAATTAAAGCGGATTTACAATTGATTAATTATATAACATTTAGTTTTCCCCTCTCTCACTATATTGATAATTTCACTCGATTTTTATATCTCCTTTAATATTTAATCATTATAATATGAGCATTGATAATTTCGAATGACTAAAAAAACTATCACTTCTTTTTTGAAATTGACTAAAAAAACCCTGTCTTTGATCTTTTTATAATTTTGACCAATTTTTTTAACAATTATACCTTGAAAATTTATAATCAGTAAACGACAATGTCACGTTAAGGGTTCCACTAACGGCTACACCAGCATAGTATTAACGGTTAATGGACGGAAGCTACAATTGTTAAGAAAAAATTATTTCGCGGTATCAATTATAGCAATAAAAAGAATTTGCCAATATTATTAAAAATGCCAAAATTCAGATTTTTTTTTTAGTCATTAAGCTGAAGATTAAAATAAAAAATTATTTCAAGAATTAGAAGGTAATTTTTTAATGAATAATTTTAATAAAAAATTAAATTGAAAATTTTAAGAAAATTGTATAATTTAAACTATTTAGCCATTCTTAAATCAGAGATTAAACAAATACTTAAGGGTTACCCAAGGAAACTTGCCGTTCAAAATTAGTCGCTCACGCAATTACTAAAAAGACTAATTCTTTGTCTACATTTGAACGGGATTATGTGCTCCTTTAATTTTGTATGGGTCTTTGTTTTATGATCTTAATAATATGAGCTGAGCTCACTATTTCATTAAAAAAAAAATTGCTCAAGGAAAAAATCATCTAAAAGATTTAAATATATTTAAATGTTTGAAATTTAAAAATTTAAAGAATCAAAATAATAATAAAAATTTTGATCAATCATATAAAAATTATAAAATTAATATGCTAATTATTAAACTCTCTAGTCTTACAAATGGGGGAAAAAAGGAAATAAAGAAAATCAATGTACAAAATAGAATTTATAACAATTAGTAAAAGACATAAATTTTTAAGATCTAAATCTCACAATTAAATTTGCTATTTTATTTCTATTTTTCAGCCTTGCGTGCCTCTTGCTATAAGATTTGCATTAAACCTCACAAAAAATTTAATTGTTATTTACAATTTTTGGTACACCAACCAAAAACTAAAGAGATCAAATTTATTTTACATCGAAAAAGAATGGACAAAATTTTTTTTTTTTTTTCCTATAATCTTTCTCTCTTTGATGTTTATATTAACTTTATTTGCTGATTTTCTTTATACTTCAAAATTTAAATGAGTTAGACATTCATATCTCATTTAGATTCAAACTCGAGATCTTTTGGTAGAAATCTCCGTAATATTCTATTGAGAATTTTTGTTAAAATTTTACTAATTAAAATTTATGTATTCAAACCTAATTTCATCCTAACCATTGAACTTAAAAATAGATGTATATGATTTAACAGCTACCAATGTTGGCAAATTTGACAGTTCCAGGAGCGTTTTTTTGGCCGGAATTATTATAGTTATTGCCAGTATTTTTGTGGCTGGCGGTGTTGTAATAGGCAAAAGGACAGCCATAATCCGGATAGTAATAAGACCGTGGAGGAGGAGGAGGAGGAGGATAGTAATTTCCATATATTGGAACAGAAGAGGAAGCAGCAGCAGGATGGGGAGGAGGATGGTAGTTTTGATTTGAGTGGGTACGAGGAGGATGCCCATAATTTCCACAAGGAGGAGCAGCTTCTTCTTGTTCTCGTTTGCGTTGGGAACTTGTCATACAGCCCATGTTTGTTTTGCTATGAAGAAGTTGTAATGAGAAACTGCTAACCAGTATCTCCTTATATGGATGTAAAAAGAAAGGAATATATTATCTGCTTTAAAACAAAGCTACTATTTTTCTCTCTGTTTGAAATTTTCCAACTCACCTTTTTTTTCAATCTTTTAACTCACCAAATTATTAATTATTAAAATTCGAGACTTTCCACTTCCACTTCCACACCAGTGAAAACACCAACCATATTATTAACTCATCTTTGATTAAACCAAATAAGTTAAAAATTTACCCATGAAAATTTTAAATGAATTTATATTTATATATTTCTCTTGGTAAAAAAGCAAAAAAGAAAAAGAAAAAGAAAAAGAAAGAAAGAAACATCGAGTGCAGAATAGAAAATCAGTATTCATTCTTTTTCTGCATTTCAGATTCCATTTTTCCTTTCATACATGAAAAGAACAAACCAAGAGAAAGGACTTCATTGTTACAAGTGAAATGAAATCTGAAGTTACAATTCCATGTCCTGGGGCAGATTTTCTACACTCATATCCTCTAAGAAAAGTTACTGGTTTGGCAATATTATGTCTACTAATCATTCTACCATTACATCTTCTGGAGCTTCAGCGACCGGCTTAGATTTCCCTTTTTTCTTACCTGTGTATGGATAGACATGCTAGCATCAGTAGAGGCATAAGGAAAAGAAAAAGACAAGTGCAAAATTGAAAATGACTTGGTAGGATGCAGCCTGACACAAAAATGGAAAATTTACCATTACTCTTCAACTGTTTGAGTTTCAAACCCTTCTTCACGTTAAATCTGGCTGGTGTTTTGTTGGCATTCTCGGATATACCTTCACCTAATAAATTAAGTTGCACAAGCGTTTCATCAAGATGCTAGCAACAGAGGTAGACCATAGATTCAACCGAAAGCCATTAGATTGTGGTGATTGCTTAACAGTTTTTTTACACCGCAAACTTGATTCATAGCATACAACCCAACTCCAGTCTCAAGAATTTGTTATTAAAGCACAAGGGAGCTCCACAAAGCATGAAAATACTATACAACCAAAATTGAAGAGCATAAATTTTTCAACCCATGATATGCATACTCTCTACCCAAAAGAACTGTATTTAGCTGTTCATTTTGACTTGTATGAGTATGAAAAACCTCTCTACTCCAAAAGCACACAATTCTCCACCTCCCCCACAAATAGATTTAAAATATGAAAACAAAAGCATAATGTTACTTCCTGCACCAACAAGCACAATTTTTGCTCCAATTTTCCACCATAGCCTAAATTTAGAAGAGGAAACCAAACTAAACCACCTTTGGTACTAAACCTCTAAAACAAGAAAATGCATTGCTCTCAAAAGGAAAAAATGAGCCAGCAGCTCAATATACTGGTTATCAAACAATTCAAACTGTAGGAAATCCGAACCTTAAAATATGCCTATTATTAAATATCCACACTTAATATGGTATACTAAAGGCAACAGCAAAGGAATACCCTCTCTACTATCACATACCAATATCAAGCAAACTAATCTGCAATTATAATTAGAACATTTACTAGAAGTACACTCTCTAATCTAGTCCTTCTTCATAGAAATTATTAAATTCATTAACCAGATTGAAATTGCATCAAAAGAATAGAAAAACCTTCAGCAGCAGCCATCTCCACATCTTCCATGGTGACCAGACCTTTCTCTATAGCCTCCTTCTGATCCTGTACAAAATTAGCCACGAATAAATCATTAAACGGCGCTCTGTATTTTTATTATCTCCATAGCTAGCATAGAGACGAAACTTGTTAAATTGGGTATTTACAGATGAGATGTGAAGAGGGACATACTCTACGCCATTTCTTCAATAGCTTGCGCTTGCGCTTTCCAGAGAGAGAGAGGGGCTGAGGTTTGTTCTTGAGCTTCCCTGTAACTGGGTCTCCGTGTATTGCTCTCTTTCTATATGCTACTTGTTCTCTTCTCCTTTTTTGCACCACATTGAATTTCGCCATCTCTATCCTTCTTTCTCTCTACCTAAACCCTAATTCTTGCAATTGTCTTTATACATTTCCAGATTACAACTTTGGGCTTGCATTTGTGGGCCTCGTCTGGGAAGGACCCATTATTCACTTGCCTTTTAATGGACTGGTTTTTTAGCAATAACAATTGGGCTTGTTTAGCATATCATACATAAACTATTTTAGTAGTTCGCAGCTCTTTTATTAATTTTTCATAAAACTCTAAAAGTTAAACGTGCTTTTAAAAATTAATTCAAATATTATATTACCGGACATATAAAAATAACGCTTAGTATTAGCTATTTAAAAAGATGTTACCGAACACGATCACGAGAAAGTAATTAAAAATGTAGGTTTAATATAATAATAGGACTTGCAAAATTGCAAAATGAAATTGTTGCCAAGCTGCAAATGGCGAAAAGAAAAGACGGTTAGACAAAAACATTGAAATTATTGCAACCAACTTATTAGTAGAATTAAGAAAATAAAAAAACATTTAATCCTACATCTTACAAGATGAGATAAGCTAAATAAACAACAGAAACATAAATTTGAAAATATATACATAAGAGTAAATAGGCAAAAATAAAGATCATATCAAATGCTTTTTTGTTGCACAGCCTACAGTACAATTAGTATGCTTCTTCTGCCTGAGGATCTATATGCAATGCGATGGTCGGAACAGAACGACTCGGGTTTCATCTCTATTTACTCTTCCTGTAATGTTGTCTATAACTAACTACAAGCATTTGGCCTCAATTTCCTCGAGAGTGAGTCCCTTTGTCTCCGGCACAATGAAGAATATGAAAAGAAGAGACAGAATTCCGATTACTCCAAATGCATAGAATAATATTCCAGCGCCCAACCATGCCTGCAGCCAAATCGAAAAATTCCGTTTCTAGTATCAGTATTCATAGAAATTTGATATAGAAAATTCATTTCAATGAACTAATGTGATTTTCATGATGAATAAAACTGCAATAAAAGAAACAGAAATATCAATATTCTTCTTCCAAATGATTAGAAGCAGAGAGGAAATGAAGAAACTCAAACATTAAGCAACTCCATTTGCAGAAAATATGACAGGAAGAGTAGACAAATAAGAGCATCATGACAGAACTGTCCGATATGCTCGACTACGTAATTCTTGAGTTCCTTGAAAAAGAAAAAACAGTACTTCAATGATCAAGAACCCGTAAAACAGAAAACCTTGTATTAGTTTTTCTTTTTATTTCAGTAAACACCAACAGTTTCACTCATTATAAACCTTTTCCAAACTGCAGAAGCTTTAATGGGCTGAAACAAGACAAGATTCAGGAGAGCAGGCAATATACATTGAACCTGCACCCTAAACTTCAAACATAAGTTGGATACAAAGACTCATGGTTCAGAAGAAAGTTCAAACAAATAAGCCTTCAAACAATTTGAAAACTGAAGATGCGCCAAATCCTCAGAAACCCCTATTCAAAACAAATATACTCTGTTTATCATCAACTCAAACTTGCAGAAATTGAAATCCATTTATCATCAACTCATGCTTGCAGAGTTCTGTCCTAGCTAATTTAAGTAAAATATGAAACCTTCACCAGTCCTATTTAGTTAGCTAATGAAAACCATTAACTGGCCAAACCAGCTAAATCTTTTAGATACTTGGTCATAATCACATTCTTAATGGCAATGCCAATAACCAAACTAAAAAATATCTGACAAATGGTTGCCATGTTATAGTCCAGAACAAGCATGAAAACTATAACTCCTACCTTCCCAAATGGCTAGTACTTCCAGTAATTCAAGCATTTTTTTTAAGCATGCATCCTCAATATTATCCTTATTTAAGGATCACATTTATTCCTACCATGGAATGTGGTAGAATTTCTAATTAAAGCTAGGACTGTCATGACTTAACGATAATGAAATTCAAGCATTCGAATAACTTAAAGAAAGTGAGAGAGTGGTAGTTTTTGTCTATTATTTTCATTACTGTCTTACTGAGGATGACATGTATATAAGCATGAATTTACTGGATATATAAATAGGCTATCTAATTACCTTCAATGGGGAAAATGCAAATGTGACGAGTGCATTTGCACCAAAATTCACAAGCACTGCTATACTAAGTCCTCTCCCTCTTAGGCGTAGGGGGAAAACTTCTGAAATCATCAACCAACCAATAGGACCAAATGATAACTGCAAAATTGATTTCATTAGCATACCATCACAGATTGCAAAAACAGAAGCTATAGAAACAAGTTCTGTAACCGATGAGAGAAAAAAATGCGTAAATTTTTTAATTGAACAAAAAAGTAAATCATCTCATACACTAATTATAGAAATAATCAATGCAATGAATCATCAGACGGTATAAATTCTACCCATTCTTTTGCCATCCACAGAAAATTGATTTTCCCACAAAGAAGTTCTCGAAAAACAAAATAGGCTTCTTATCCATCAAGTATTCTAGGAAAGACAAACTTATGTGAACATAAATGCTTTGATGGAGTAAAAAGACGTAACAATGCACAAGAAAGAGAGACAAATTAGTTGTCCTCTCTTTATCTCACCCACCTCCTCTATTCAGAGTCTGTCCAGACAGTAATTGGCATACATTAATATCCCATTAATAGCTAGTACCTCTATGTGGTATTGTGGTTTTGTTATTACAGGTTTAGGTATCAGAGAATCACCAAATGCATTAGAAGATGCCTAACACATTTCCCAACTGTTGTGTAAATTTTAGGAAATATAATTCCAATAAAAAAGACTTAACATGATATGATACGAATGGTGAAGGTATCTTCAGCCTGCTTTCTTGCAGAATTCTAACAGCAATAAAGAAATTGACTAAGCAGAAACTTCAAAGAGATTTGAATTTGATTTAAAAAGTTAGATATTGATGAGCTACAAGCTTACTGATATCAATGATTTGTCAATAAGTTCCCAGGACCTGCTTAAGAAAGGCTGATCACTAGAATTCTGTATGATTATGCAGTAAGCCCTTCCCATACTGGGAATTTCATTAGCTGTCATATATACCTATATATGCTAAACAGTGTCCTGCACACAAGTAACCTTAAATCTAATCCTAATCCTGACTGAAGGACACAAGTACACATTGAACCACAAAATTCAGGGATGAGAATTTAGTTGAGAAATGACATGAAAATCTTTGATTACCTGATAACATCCAACATACAACAGCAGTGCAGCAACAGCCACAAAAGGAGCATTATCCAGGAAAAGATAATATGACCCCAGAAGGAATAAAGAGATGACCTGTTCCCAAAATAAAGCATAGTTCTTAGGAATTCCTCGTGACTCACTTTAGTTCATAAATTAGATGCCTATCCTTTCTTCACTCTTCTTCATTCAGAAAAATAAAGCTAAAGTCAAGCAAACTATAATTCGATCAAACAGAATGACCGCCGAATTGTAAAGACAGAGCTACTGACTTCACACACACTAATAAATTCATGAAATAACCATTATGCAAGAGGATGGTGAAGAGAAAAAAATAAAGAGAGAAGAGTTACCATTCCAGAAACACCACCAAGCAGTAAAGGTCTCCTTCCAAGTCTATCAACAACAAGAACGGCTATTCCAGTCATAATCAACTACGAATAGGACAGTCCAAGTTAGAGATCTCCAGAAGAGATATTTAGTGGTTTTTGATTGAAAACAGTTTATGTATAACGTATAAGAAAAAGAACAACATAATAAGTCAGCATAATGAAATGATAATTACATGGTCATCTATTCAAAAAGGAAAAAATAGACTAATAGAGACTGTGCGTAACTTAATTGATAGAACAAAAAAGAAAAAAAAAAATGGAAATTCAGATTTACAGCATATTCTACCGAAAACTCCATGAAAGCAAAGGCACACACCATAAGTTTATGTCCTCTTTATGCATGGCAAGCACAAGCAAAGGCACGTGACAAGCAATAATACTCAGATAAGCCACAAACATGGAAATGAATTAATAGCACCAAGAGCAGCAGCATGTAACTTTGCAATTTTGATACCTAGACTTGTTACTTATATAGCACCTTAATTACATATGTTTATATAGAATTATATATCACCAAGTTCAAAATAGAAATAATGTTAACAACAACGACAACGACAACAATCCTCTAGGATCTGTAATTTACAATGTATGTTAAATGACCAAAAAAAAAAGTAACTCTTCCCACCAATTTCAGATATCAGATAGCATACAGTTATTATGAGTTCAAGAATTAAATAGATGAATCTACCTTCAATAAGCCAAGTAGAATTGAAACCCGAGTTGCATCAGATGCTGCAGAAAACCCTGCACTCTGCCAAACCATATTGGGTTCGTGTGAAGACTTAGAACAGACACTATTATATTGTTAACCATCTAGTAACCTATTTTTAAGTAAATGAATACCTGAAAGATTGATGCGGCATAATAGAGTACACTAGGTTGTCCTGTTATCTGTCATAAAAGTAGATCGTTCACAAGGAGAAGTGTTCAAAACTTTGCGTTTTACATCATATCATTTCTGATAATAAAGATACCTGTTGAAAAAGAACTAATCCTGCACCAATGATAAGTGCTTTCAAGCATTTTCCTCGAAACATTTCCCCCAATGAAGCTTCTTTTTCTTCACCAACAAAACTTAGTTCAGTAAGAATCTCTTCTACTTGGGCAGGTGCAGTGTCACCTATAGCTTCCCCCCTGAGTCGGCACAAGCAAAATATTGCAGTTTCTTTTAAATCTTGCATATTGCCTTTCCCCTGTATGGCGCATAATAGTAGCCATCTAGGTGATGATGGTAGCCAGCACATCCCAACTCCCATTATCAATGCCAGAGGAGTACTTGCTACATACATATAACGCCAACCATCTATGGTATCAACCAGAAGACTACCAATTACATAACCTGCCTGCACAACTTTAAATATTCAGTTTTTGCAAGCATTATAAAAATCAATAACTACTGAGCACCATAGCATGTAAAGCCTAGAATTACTCAAAGTCCTCAGACATAAATGCAGAACTTACAACCATCCCAAGGACAATAAAGAACTCTTTGAGAGAGATTAGTCGACCACGTATCTGACTCGGAGCTGTCTCAGCAATGTACATAGGTGCAGCATGCATTGCCTAAAAATAGTAAACTAGCATTTAATACTCCACATAAAGATAAACAAGTGCACACAATAAACTGCAAATTATCAAAACCAATGAATGAGTTGGCACTTTAAATCATCTTTTTTTAAAAAAAAAGCAGCAAGCACAGTTTTCTTGCTCTACAGTATGCATGGGGAAACAGAAGTTACAGGAATATGAATAATCATGCATAAAATTTCAGGGCATATTATATAACAGAAATAGATGTTTTACCAATCCTATTCCAATTCCAAATACAAAACGCCCAATCACCATGATAACCAAATCTGGTGCTAGTGCTGTAGCAAGTGCTCCAACAAGATATAATAAAGCAGCAACAATCAACTCCCTTCTTCTTCCTTCAATTCAGATTCATCATTTCAACTTCATCAAGAAAAGGACATTTACAATAATCTTTACCTTTGTAACTTAAAACGTACAATAACTAACCTAGAAAATCAGCAATATTAAAGGCCAAGACAGAACCAATCAAGGCGCCATATAACGAGCCACTGGTCTGCAAAAGATAACAGTCACTAAGTTCAAAAAGAACAAGCATCTGACTTAAACTAATGGAGCATTTAAGCAATTTATGTTGATAATAGGCTTTTCCCTTGTAGTGCAAATAATAAGTCAAATCAATGTGGAAATAGAGGAAGGAAGAGATATAAAGAAAGGTGCCACTCATGAATTATGAGAGAACAGTTAAAAGAAGCAATTGTCACTAGAAACTCACAATGAGCCCAATTTCCACAGAGTTCAAGTTATACCATGAAATTCCGCTAAATGTGGATGACTGCAGGAGAAGAGAAAAGATTAATAAGCTCAGGTAATAGAAGAATTACAATTTCAACTATAGGCGTAAATGATCTACAATTTTTGCATGCATGCTTGCACAAAAATTCACTCTCTCACACGCGCATGCAGGCAGGCAGGCAGAAAAATGTGAAAAGTTGTTAATCTGTCCTCCATGTAAGTACCTATCTCTATTTAGTATTTAGGTTATTTGAAAATTTTGCAAAGAATTTAAACATTTAGAAGCATGAGCGCTAGATCAAAATATTATTAGCTTTAATCTATTATTAATGTCTCATTTCTGCAAGAGTTTAAGCAACAAGCCCGCTAAAGTATTTGTCATCAGATCAAGCATTAAGCAAAATTTCTTGTAGGTGATGATGTTGCACTGCTCAATAGGGAAAAATTCTAAAGGACACATTTATTGCTACTTGAGACCACAAATCATACTGAATAGGCATATAGAAGAAGTCCTAACAGAAAGAAAAATAATAAGTGTAAGCAAATTCTAATAATCCGTCTACAGTCCATAACTGCATCAAAAGCACACCTCTATATTTATTGTAGCACAAGATGTGGAACCAATATCATAACCATATAATAGTCCTCCAAGAGCTGGAAATAGAAATCTGAAATAAAATAAACTTCTTAAACGTCAACAAGAATTTTTAACAAATTAGGAAGCGTGAAGAAGCAACTTTACTTGGCAAAGATGTGCGTGACAATTAGTAAAGGAACGAAAAATAGTATCAAAACACAGTGAAATGAACCTGAACTTAGAAGAAGTATTTAGAACATAATAGGCTGGCAAGGTTAGAATGCATTAATTCATTTCTTTATACAAAAGATGCATAAACTTTAGCATAATTCACTTGTATTGACTCTAAAATCTCGTGTTTTGAGAACAGACGAACTTACCCTCTACTTACTTTAATTCAAGATACTTCAAATTCAAAATTGATAATAAAACTCAATCAACTCAAACTAATAAAATGAAGAATAAACGACTACTTAATTCTACAGCCAAAATTTTCCTCATTTACGAAACCTTTACATAGTTCATGTTCAAGTGTAGCAAAAATGAAACAGACATGGATAACCAGTCATCAGATATCCCAACAATGGTAACCGATCATCTTTGACAACATGTCCTAGCGAACATATAGACATATATTCCTTCAAAAATGAAAATAATTTGGAATACAAAAACCAACCAGAAATATAATAAAAGTAAAAACTCACGGGAGAATTGCAGCAGCAATAGAATAGTTCTCAGAGCTATTTTCCCCATTAAGCAGAGGCTCCTCAACACCATCAATTTCACCAGAAGACTTCCCTACCTAGTAAAAATTGATGCATTTAACAATATACCCAACATGACAGAATTAATGATTAAAAAAAAAGAACTTTCTGTTTATTTGCACAGAAAGAAATGCAGAAACATTTTGTAAAGAAGTCATTCTCTTGTTTTCATTCTACATAATCAGAAACCGTAGATATTTGAATTAATGCAACAATTTTGTTTCTTCAGACTACCGAGATTGAAAATCCCGCATTTAAAATTTATTTAATTCGCTAAAATTTTCTTAACAACGAAGAAGATCAATATAGATGCTCTCTCTCGATCCCTTTGGTCCTCTCTCCTAACCCAATCAAACAAATTAAGAATCGGAAAAAAATTAAAAACCTTTCCAAAGGAAGAAAGAGAGGACTGCTCAGGATCAGTCGCCATATTTCCCACCTAAGAAACACACAAAGAAATGTAAGCAAAAAAGAATAATTTCACAATGAGTAATTCAAATAGAATAGAACTAGTTCTTTACTTGTTCTTCTACCAATTAATCTAATATTCAAAACCAAAAACCAGGGCTTTAAGATTTCAACTGAAAGAAAGAAGGTGTGATAAATAAAAGAGAAAAAAGATGATGACGACAGTTGATTGTTACTTGTTACTTTTTTAGGTATTTACAGACAATTAATAAAGACTGGAAGGTTAGACTTTAAAGAAAGGCGAGCAAGGGAAGGAAGGACGTTAGTTACTCACTTGGTTAGTTTGTTGAGAGTGAAAATGAAGTAAATAAATGGGCAAGACAATGTGAGAGAGAGGCAGAGACAAAGAGATCTATTTTTGAAAGCTTTTCGTCACTTTGGACACGGGAAAAAGCTAGATCGCGAGCTTACTAGTTACCCCCATTTTAATAGAGAAAAAACAGCTGCAACGACAGACGGGTTGACGGAAGAAAGTTGAAATTTTGTGTCGTTTTGATAGCCACCTCAATATAGAAAGGAAAGTCACATGTGCCTCGTCAGCCTGTAATAGGTAGAGTTGACTTTATATGATTTGTAGGACATGAGGATTTTTTAAAACAAGATTCCAGTAAAATGTTCGGCAACAAATATTCAATTGCAAATTTATTTAACGAAATACTGTAATAACCGTTTTATTGAAACATTAAAATGTTTAAGTCCTCGCTAAGAATATGTGACTACTTGTATTAAATTATAAAGCCTGGATGCTACTAGAATAAAAGCTGCGTCTAAGAATTACAAATCCCATACTTGTCTTCTGCCCGTTCACTCGTTTGCTAGTCCTTTCAATTTCATTATCCATTGCCTGTGCTACTACTAGTACTTTCTTGGCCATGGTTGGACCAAGTAGAAATAACTTTATACACGACCCAAATTCAGACAACAAAAACTTCCAGGGGGTTCTCAATGAAAAAAGAAAAAAAAAAAAAAAGCCTCCAACAGTAAACTCGGCTTGTCCGGTCACAAGAGATGCTTAACAAACAACATTGTTAACTGCAAGTCAACTCAATATTAATCCATCTCCTAGATCTTTCATTTTGCTTTGGTAGTTGTTCTATTTACTTTGGTGATGCAAATTCAAACGGAAGTTTAATATAGAAGGCATTTCTCTACATTTCAATTCCACCACATGGACCAGGACCAGGGCCTCCAAATACCCAAGTAAAGAAAGAACAATAATGTAACTAGTATTCTAGCAAATAAAACCAGTATCTTTTTGCAATACAAGACAAACCATCGAAGACTGCTGCTGAAACATCTATTAGCTTGCCTTGTAAAATTGGATTATGAAGTTCACATTCAAAGTTTTCTTAATGAAAGCAAATGCAAACTCTTATGGCTTCCAATAAGCACACACAACTTATTCATGGAAATCGGGTTTCAAAGCAATAATTTCCAAGTTTACGGGAAGTTTGGTGGACCCAAAGGGTTACTCTGGCTTGGCTGGCTGCCAAGGTTGGTATCTGGTCCAGTCCTTCTGACCGGGATTAAGGGCATGGCCTTTTGAATGGTATATGAACTGCTCACCTTCTCCAGAGAGATTCTCCCGGTGCTCAACCCCATACCTCCTAGGTTTCAGCATTAGAAGCTGCAACAAATATGATGACATCATCATTCAGTATGAACCTTCCAATTATATTTTCATTAAAGTAAATTGTAGCTTACCTCATCACCAGTGTGATCAGTTATGAAATGAAGCCAGCCATGCCATTCTGGTGGCACTTGAGAAGCATTATACCGATCCTTTAAAGCATATTCAACCCATCGATGTCTTCCTACAAAACACCACATCAAGTCAAAAGGAGTTAAAACACACCAAGCATTAATTATAGGTGATAAAAACATTAATCAAGACATTTTTCTGATACTTCACAAATAGACACTAAGGGCATTTTACATTTTTAATTCAACACTCAACGATTGTCATAGCTCTCCATACATGCATATGATGATAAATAAAAACGAATACCAATCATGTTTAAAATACCTAATGAATCCTGTGACTGGAGACATGTTCTTATTGGTTTATCAATACAAGTCATAGCATTGCATATCTCATGAAATCAACAAGTATTGGGAATGAGTTTATCTGTACCAATGCTTTCAGTTCAAACTGGAAAAGAAAACACATCACAGTTATTTGAAGATCTGTGGTTAATCAAAAAATCCTTGACAAGAGGGGGGAAGTGTTAATGTCCAAGATATGCAACTATAACTGATTTTGTTATGCAATCTACCAATTTACTTCATTGATTAATGAAAATAACACTACTTTTTTCATTTAAAAAAATCCTTAGGAACTGTTAGGATTTTTCAGTTTAATTCATTTCTGGTACTAAGAATTTAACGGTTTTATAATGGGTGCAAAGAAAAGATTGACAGAAACTGTAGGGTAAGGATAGAATTTATAGCTCAGAGGAAGATAAGTTCTTAGCCAAAGTACTAAACATTTTCCAAACTCGACTTAAAAATGCCTTAATTTTATGCTTTGTCAGAAATGACTGCCAGGGGGAGAGGAGCAACTTTGTATGAAAATTTCTCTTAAGTATTTTGGTAGGGACAGTGACAAACAGACTTTTTGAGCAGAGCAGAGCAGGACCGTTCAATAAGCGGGGAACAGGGTACTTTCCTCTATATGAGATGGTATGCTGCTGATCCAGAGTAGCTAGGCTTGCTCATGCAGAAAGAAAGTAACAAAGAAATGCATTAACTAATCTTCTAATCCAGCTCAAGAAATGGAGGTAGATTCCTTATAACTTCTTTGGGGAGGGGGAGTGCAGTTCTAGCAGTATAACACCTCAAGCTTCAAATTTTTTTTTCACAGTAATTTTGATCATGCAAACGACACCACTCACATGCAATGTATGGTCTCAAATAACATGGATACTAAGAGGAAAATCCAAATTATTGCTCATGAGAAGTAGAGATGAAAGATTCCTCCTAACATACATAAATTCAACACAACATATTACTAATGTGTCAGACATGGGTCTTCTCCTTGCATTTGATCTTGTGTCAGTAGATCATTGAAGAAATGAAGTAGAAACGTGGCAGTGTCATGAACCAAAAAAAGGCCACTTATAAATTACACACGTAGGAGCCAACCTCAATGCGAAAAGCAGCAACAGCCACAATTATACAGGAAAGAAAAACGCATTTTCATCATTGCCAATAGCTACCGATAGTGCAATTAGGAAGAATATATCACATGAAAACGAGGGGGTAAAAAAGTACTAACCAAACTGCGTGTCTTCAAGTCTCTCATAATACTTATTGCCAAACTTGTCAACCCCCACGAGTGTGGCCCCTATGTTGTGGATTTTGGTTTGCCTAAATCAATTAAATAAATTTTAATTAGAGAAACTTACGAGAATTCACCTAAATCTAAGAAAAGCACGAGAAGAAAGATGTTGGCTTAAAAGTTAAAGGCTGACAAAAATCCAAATAATATATCTGAAGTCAAGAAAATAAACTAAACCAACAAAAAATATACAAAACAGAACGCCAGCTCAGACTTCATATGTCTGAAGTATTAAAATAGAAAAACAAAAAAAAAAAACATGAAAGAAATTACCAAATTCAAATGGTATTCTGTAAGAGAACATATAGATAAGCCTATTTAGTAAGAACACTGTTTTATAATTCCAAAATGACCAACAAAAACATCAAAGGCATAGCTTCCAGACCTTATAAATGAAAGGGCACAAATCCATTGAATCAAGAAACACAAGCACTCTCATTTACAAGTCTCCAATCAGAAAACCTTTAACAAGAATCAGTAAAGAAATTTTAACTTACAACAAATTTCCATCCAAAAGGCACTTCCTGAAAAAAATTCAGCAAAACAGAAGGAAGCAAAATGAGTAAAGAAGTCTGTAAAATTCATAAAAAAAAATAAAATAATAGAAAAAATAAATGAATGCATCGGTAAGAAAAAGAAGAAATACGATTGTTAATGAAAAGGAAGCATTCAAGAAAAACTCGAAGTTTAATCCACTGTCTGCTTCAATATTTTTTAATTTTTACTGGTGGAAATTAATTCACAAAGGAGTGCCTATTTATGCATCCCGCTCAGGTATCCATATTTATACACAACCCTCCATTTGTTAGAGCTTACTACTTATTATGAGACACAAACCAGTGAAAATTTCAGATTTTTCCCCACTTGCAAACAGCCCAAAAAACCTAAGTTTTCCAATCTCAAATTCATTCAGGTTCCCAAATTTCATGAACCTAGTCCATATTTTAATTGCATTATTTCTGGAAAACAATTAAGTTCATATTTTTCTAGCAGCACCATCACCCACAAAAAAGGTTTCCCTTTTCTTCCCCATTTTTTCTGAGTTACTCAGGTTCAGTTCATTTCTCGTTTAAATTATTTCTTCTGAATTCAGTGTATTCCCAGCTAACAAAAGAAAAACCAGAAACCAACCTTACAAAAAAAATTACTACTTTCACCACTTTGGGATTTAATTTAATTAAAAAAGAAAACTACTGAAATTAATATCTTTGCTCATATTCGGGTCAAAACTGAGCAAAAATGACATCTCTGGCATACCCATTAACACCAAAAATCAATAATAGATTCGCAATGTAGCGTTTCTAAATTCCTTTTGATTCTACACTCATCGGGTTGAGATGAATCAATTGAAAATTTTTTAAAATAAACATATAAACAAAAATAAGAGAAGAAAGGAAGAAGAAGATAAAAGGAAATGAACGACTGACGTGTAGCCTTCTTCCCTGAGCTCTCGTAGGAAGGTGCCTAGCCCTTTCTCTCTGATGGCCTTCAAGGCTCCCTTCACCACCGTTGATACCATCGCTCTCACTCCGTTCTTCTCTCTGTTTATTCTTTTCTTATTTTAGGCCTTTTTTTTTTCTTTTATTTCTCATTGCGAAAGTTGGCACATGCATCGCACGTGTGATTTTGTAGAAGCATGTGAGATAATTTTACACTGAAAATATATAAAGGGTCATTTGTTTGGTCTTACCCCCAATCTGAATTAATAGGTTATTGAACTAAAAGATTTATGAATGTATAAAATATAAATAATGTGAATTGCATATCAAGACATAGTTCATTGGTAAATACATGTATGACTTGTCAACAAATCTAGATTTGAATCTTTTTCCTCCAATATTCAAAAAAAAAAAAAATGTGAATTTATTCTCCTTTCTCTCTTTTTTCTTTACTCATTAAACCCTAATTTCAATTTGGGGCTAGTGGCGGCCTCTATCTTCTACTATTTTTTACAACATTTTTTTATTATTATTGTTATTTGTCTCTGTATTTAGAGTTTTTTTTTTTTTTCTCTTATTTGTGAGAGTGTAATTTTATTGATTAGCAGGTGTAGATATTCGATCAATAGAACCGGATAATATGGTATGTGTAATGCGCAACGGTGAAAACTCATATGTGTTCATCATATATTGTAAATCCTTAGAAAAGCATCCAAATATAGAAGATTCAAAAGGACTAATTGCTTTTGTTATCCAAATACGGATTGAACTAATTGCTTTTGTTATCAAAATATGGACTAGTTTCTGTAATAAAAATTTATATTTCTTATCAAGATCAACTCTAAACGGAAATATTTAATATTATATTTTTAAATTTTAATTTTATTATTCAAGAGAATATGAATTATTTTTATATCTGATTCATATGATCATTTGCATTCTTGATACTATTATTAATTAATTATGTGTATATTATTTGATGTAAAAAAAAATGAATGATTTATGGAGCAATACTGAGAGCTTATTGCTATTAAGATTGTTTGATAAATTAAATGTCTTAATAACTTGAATAAATATAATTTTACATAGTTGACCTTTTATATTTTTATTAATAAAAATTATATTATATCACTTAGGTTAAAGCCAAATATATAAATTTAACTTATTATTTAAGTATTAGCATAATGTGATTGTAAATAATATAAATATATATTATTCATATATAATATAAATTTAATTTTAATGATGAATGTTATATAAATTAATTATGTAAAGTTAAAAGTAATAACTTAAATAACTCACTACAAAATATAATATTAAAGTACATCATCTTCAATTATGATAAAATATAAAATTAAATTATATCCACTTCTTCCAGAAGTATACAGCCCAATATTTTAAACATTATGTGGGATATTTTTATCTTCTAATAAAAAAAAAGTTACACACTTAAAAAGAAATTTTAACTTTTGTAATAAGTTAATTTTTTGCCATTTCTGATAAATTATTTATCTGAAAAGATAAAATAAATAAATTTATTTTCTTTTTATCTCAATCAATAATATAGGTGTACGATAAATTATAATGAGTAAGGCATATAAGGAAAACCGCTTACAACGTTTTGTATTAGTTCAAATCCATTTTCTACCAAAATGGCATAGCCGATTTTAATTTCGGTTGAACCCGAATACAAGACCTATTTTCTACCCGAATGACTTTAGGGCATTTTGATTTCGTTTTTAACGGGACCCGGAACACAGCTCCGATCCAAATCGGGTCCAGTACTTGTACACGTGGTTGATTTTTATTGGTAGCACTGACGCGAAACTCATATGCCGACTACAGAGTAGAGAATTACGTACGTATCAGAAGTCCACTTTAATCTATTTTTTAAAAGGAAACACAGATAGGGATCGAAACATTGTGAAGGAATAGGGAAATTCTTCCAGGTATTGTTAATGTCTCTATAAGGTTTTATTTTTTTGATTATGAAGCTTTTATTCACTTGATTTGAAGGTTTTTCAGGTTATGTTAGGGCTGATTTTAATATTCTTGTAATTGGATGTGTATTGAATATGTTTTTTGTAAATGACTTCTTTTGATTGCTCAAAAATGGAATACATGTTTTTATTCAGATGATACTATAATCTGAAATGCTTGATTGCTATTGAATTATTTTGAAATGATAGTTTTTGTTATGCTTTATTATTTATTTTAATTTTTGACTCCCTCCCAATTTGTTGGTTTATTTGAGTTTGGAATTGTCTGCCGTTTGAGAAATTGGGGGGAAGTATTATACCTTTCATCCGAGAGAGAATCATCTTTTTCTTACCCAATTTGAATTTTCTCAGGTTTTCTCAGATAAAAGGAACAGTAGGTTCATCTTGTATCGGCTTCTATTAACTAAATGTGCTGAACCTTTTTAAGTCTGATAATATTCATTAAAAAAGCATTTCTTTATGTTTATATCCATTGATGACTGATTTGGTGCAACAGCAGACTCAGAGAAAATGATGCGACTGCGCACATATGCGAGCCTAAGTTTATTTGCAACTTTGGCAGTTATATATCATGCATTCAACAGTAGAGGCCAGTTTTATCCAGCTATGGTTTATTTATCAACCTCTAAGATCAATTTGGTGCTTCTTCTTAACATGGGTCTAGTCATTATGTGCATTTTATGGCAATTAACTAAACGGCTATTCCTTGGTTCCCTACGGGAAGCTGAGGTTGAAAGGTTGAATGAGCAATCATGGAGAGAGGTTATGGAAATCCTCTTTGCCATCACTATTTTCAGGCAGGACTTCTCAGTGACATTTCTTACAATGGTTACAGCTTTATTATTAATCAAGGCATTACATTGGTTAGCTCAAAAGAGGGTTGAGTACATTGAGACAACTCCATCAGTTCCCATGCTGTCTCACATACGGATAGTTTCATTTCTGGGGTTCCTTCTTCTTCTGGATAGTCTGTTCTTGTACAGTTCTGTTAAGTATTTGATAGAAACACGTCAGGCTTCAGTCTCTCTCTTCTTCTCCTTTGAGTAAGTTATTTAATTTTTGTATTATTATTTTTCTTATCATTTACATTGAGTTAACATGAGTTTTTCTGATGTCAATCTGCTACAGTTATGAGCCATATTTTACCTGGCCTTTTGTTTTAAATTATTAGGTTTTCTTTACACTTTCCTTTAATAACATCGAGGCAACTCCATCAATCCCCCATGTTGTCTCACATAATAGTTTCATTTTTGGGGTTCCTTCTTCTGGACAATCTGATGTTTGTCATTGCTCTAATATTTAATATTTTGTATCTTAGGTATATGATACTAGCAACAACTACCGTCTCCACTTTTGTAAAATATGTTTTCTATGTGAGTGACATGCTTATGGAAGGACAATGGGAAAGGAAGGCTGTCTATACCTTTTATTTGGAACTTATTCGCGACTTGCTTCACTTATCAATGTATCTCTGCTTCTTCCTTGTGATTTTCATGTAAGTTCAAGTTTGAACTTAGTTCTACACTGTTACAACTCACAATATACATAAAATTGTTATAGCCTATCATGTCTGACAAAGATATAATCGGATAAAATGCATGAACAGATGCAGATCTATTTGATCTGGCAAAGAGCCATGCATTCATGAATAATGCTATGTGATATTGACTTGTAAAGTTCTGTTTTGGCATTGATAAGTTGAATTTTACTGCATTGTTAATATCTTCTCGCTGATATTTGAATCCCAATGCTGCTATCTGGCTTATGGTGCTTTCTTATGGGTGGGGATGTATTGCAAGTTAGTAGGATGGATTTCCAGGGAAAACAACGGTGCTGATCCTCTTGACCTCAATCAAGGGCTCTGTACATGTTTGATTGATTGTTGAACTAGTGAATATTAATCTGCGGTAGAGGATTTGAGTTTTAATTTACTCTGTTGTTGGAGGCTGTTCTATAGAGAATATATTGACTCAGTTTTAAACTCAGTTTGTGATAAAATAATTTCTTTTATAGATATCATGTGAGAATAAGAAAGAGTGGAGACATAACGTGTGGCCGGATGCTTGGGTTCTTCCTTTCTTTTTTGGCCAAAGGAAGTAGCATTAGGATCATTATTAGACTCTCTTGGGCGTCATATTTAGGACCTATTTAACTTTTGAGGTGTTATGACTCTTTATCATGCATATAGGTCACCATTTGTAAAAATGCAGATATACATGAGGTCAAATGGTAAAAGTCATCTATTTTTTAAAAAAATTTGCGCGATAAGTTAAAAAATGGTCTTATATGAAGTTACCAAGGTTGCTAAGAATTCTACTTGTTTTCTATGTACTTGACTACGGAAATTTTGTCTAATTCTGCACACTATCCTATAGCAGTTCAATTAATCGTTTTTGCACATATTTATTGCCCATTCAGCTTCTAATTTTTATCTAATGAATTTGCGTTTGTCTTCATAGGAATTATGGTGTACCTTTGCACTTAATACGAGAGCTTTATGAGACATTCAGGAACTTCAAAATTCGTGTTGCTGATTACCTTCGTTACCGGAAGATCACTTCAAATATGAATGATCGGTTTCCTGATGCAACACCTGAAGAGCTCAATGCGTAAGATCCCTATGTTGTCCGTCATTTTTGTTAATCATAGTTCAGCACTTATTCATTTAGATCAGCATTCTTAATAATTTTCTTTAAATATGCAGAAGTGATGCAACCTGCATCATTTGTCGTGAAGAGATGACTACAGCCAAGAAATTAATCTGTGGGCATCTTTTTCATGTTCACTGTCTCCGTTCATGGTTGGAGCGACAACATACTTGTCCTACATGCAGAGCCCTAGTTGTACCCCCTGATAATGGTGCGAGTACAGCTGGAGGGCAACATGGAGCACGGTCAGATACTCATAGGCACGGTAATGTACCATTACCAGGTTCTGTTGTTCCTGATAAACGTATTCGTCCTGTGAAAAATCAAATCGGTTAGATTTTGTATGCACATTTTTGTAAAGATGATAAAATTGTGAAATCCCCACATTTTCTAATAAAGAAATATGGCAATTTGCTTATATAACTTATATATTAGAGTGTCAGATTGCTGAACAACATAATATCTGCATGACATGATTTCCTTTGATCAAATTGATGGGGTTTTACTGAAAAATAATAAAAATAGCAACTATTGAGGATTTATTTTGTTTCCGTACCAGATTTCTTGAACATGTTGACCATCTTTCCTCTTGCACATGATGCATTCTCTTGTGACTATGGACTTCTTTGACTAGCTTCATCCAAATGCCAACTAGCAATTAAGATGACTCATGATGTTGAAACTTTTTCATTTGCATCATTTTATATCAATAGAATCATTATTCTATTTAAAGCGAAAAATCAATAGGAATTTTTTCTGAGTTCTTTATCCCCTTCAGCTTTTTCTAATTTCCTGGTTTGAGATGTTTCAGTTAGCATGCCTCGTTGGTTTTATAATCATTCAGTGTTTCGCTGTAATTGGGAACAGGAACAGGCACCGCAAGTACAGGAGCCCAGGGCTCAGTTGGCAATGGGCAGGATGACAATTTGAGCCAGCATCAGGCCAGGCTTCAAGCTGCTGCTGCTGCTGCCGCTGTATATGAGAAATCTTTTGTTTATCCTTCTCCAAACACACTAGTGTGGTATGTGGTTGTATGCTGCAAAAGACAGAACATTTTTATTTTAACAGCACACATGCTGTGCTTCCCTTTTTTTGCCATTATCTGGCCCTGTATTTGGTCAGTTTATCAGTGGATGCATACTCTTGATGATACAGTCATACAGATGCACTAAACATTTGGCCTAGTTTCCCAGTCCACAATCTATCTCAAAGAGTTTGAAATGCATTCTTCTAAAGGGGAATGGATATTTATTTCTACAAGTTTTCCCCCTTTATTTCTACTTCACATAAAGCACTGAAAGAGATGTGTTTTGAGTTAAATAGTGTATATAGTATTTGGTCAACTTCATGGCCTGATATGATAAACATTTTGATGCATTTATGCTTAAATTTGCAGCTTCCTCTGTTCCTAACTTTGTGTATATTTATTTGAGATGACATGGGCCAGGTGTCCCTGTTGAATGTTTTTGGCCTGTTCTTAAATTGAACTTCAAAAAATCTTGAAAAAACAATTGATCTTTAAAATTAATTTCTAGGTCTCCTGGATATGCCTTGCTCCCTCAAGCTCAAAGACCTTTGGCTGATGGTACTAATAGGGAATCTAGTGGAGAACAAGCTTTCATGGGACAATCACATCCTCATTCTGCAATCCATGCTGGGCCATCAAACTTGCCCCAGCCACAATTTTCCAACTATGTCTTTGTACCCTTTCGGGTTCCTGGTGCAAATGCAACTCATGGAGAGAGATTGGACACTATACCGAACTCTGAGTTGGAAGCTCAGAAAAAGCTTCTCCAACGCCAAATTGAGGTACCATCTATTCAATGATCCCATGAACTTACATGTTTTAATATATATGTATATATTTGTAAACTTCTCATGCATGTAGTTCTCTATGTCATTTCAAATTCTGAATGACGCTGCCAATCTTATTTCTTGGCTTTTTACTAAGTCTCATATGCGATCGAGGTGTATACCAAGGTCATGCATGTTAAATTACAGATCAAATTGGAAGCTAGTGCTGGCAATATTAGACATGCGATGTCAGGTGAAATTAAATTAGAGTTAGATTCGTCTTAATTGTGTCCACATCGGGTTGAGTTGCAAATTAATGCACATTTGACATTAGCAATCAACTGTGAAAGCAAACATATTATGTTTAATTCTTCTCTTTATACATATTTATTTACTTATACAGTTCATATTTTGGACTTTTATCCTTGATAGTTGATTGTCTATGCTATATTGTTTTTACCCTTCTTTCTTTTCTTTTTTCTTCGGCTTGCTTCCTCACCATTTTTCTTTATTCCATAGGTATTAATGCACATTTGACATTAGCAATCAACTGTGAAAGCAAACATATTATGTTTAATTCTTCTCTTTATACATATTTATTTACTTATACAGTTCATATTTTGGACTTTTATCCTTAATAGTTGATTGTCTATGCTATATTGTTTTTACCCTTCTTTCTTTTCTTTTTCCTTCGGCTTGCTTCCTCACCATTTTTCTTTATTCCATAGGTCCTGCAGAGGCAGCTCCAACTACTACATCAGCCAAAGGCTGAGGATAAAGTGCATATCGATCCAACACCTTCAACAGAAAGCAAAGGAAAGACAGTTGTATCATCTCCATCGCTGTCAGACTCCAGTCATCATGGAGAGAGTGATGCAAATAGTCTTTGAAAAATTGTAGTTGTATCATGAGACCAAAGAGCATCGAGTATGTATAGGGCAAAAGAAGAATTAGAGAAGATCCTAGCAATCTTTACAACTGTAGTTCCCTCGACAGCGAGTTGCGTTTTTTTCTTCTTCTTTTCTTTTTTCTGTGATGTTTTTTAAGTGTTCTTAAAAAATTGCATAGTATTTTTTTTTTCTGTCTCCAATATTGATTTATCTCCGGATAGGCTTGGCAACTGCGTTGACCCCTCACCAGATTTAACTGAAGTTGTAGCTTCACGGTAAGGCATCAATTTAAGATGTACCTCTGGGGTTCTCTACCCTGGTCTTCTGTTTGCATTTAACTTGTATAAATTTTTAGTGCTACGAGTTCATTGTCCAATAAACATTCGGTATTCGATTCTGGTCTTATTTGGCATTCGAATGTTTTCAGACATCAACCAATTTCAAAGAAGCTTTCCGTTATTTGCTTTGGTTTTTATTTTAGAACATTTCAAGGCAGTCTCATAATCTGAGCTCAGATTGAAACATTTCTGATATATTTTAGATACCTGAACCTGGACTCCATTTGCCTCAATAGTCTCAATCGATACCCGCATGGATTTTCACATCAATTACAAACGAGTAGAACTTCACCATTGTTAGAATTTGATCATGCTAATAGTTCACTTGGATCGACTGGGTATATGTATCTAACAAAAGGGTTTATAATATACTCTTTTGAAATAGATAAACCCTCTATTCAAACTAGAAACTCTGTATCTTTAACCCCCTACCATTACTGGAGCTTTTATTCCTTTTCTTTTTCTTTTGGTACGCCAGAAACCTTCTTAAGTGAAAAAGGTGTCAATATTTAACCATTGCCCACCTATGCCCAGTACTCCGCTTCTATCAGTTAAACTTAAGTTGGTTGTTAAGCTTCAATTCACCCAGGGAGCTTAAGCTGCTTGACATTCTTCCAACTGCAGGCAAAAAAGAAAAAGGCAAAGTTTAGACTTGGTGGCTACCGGTTGGTGCAGGTGAAAAGAAAAATAACTGAATGTTCATGCTCCTAGGGGTAACCCTTAAGAGAAACTGCCATTCAACATGTGTGAAAGGGAAGTACTGTATCAGAATTGCTGCCATCCAATCCAACATCTTTACCAACCTAGGAATGAATGAAAGGATGTGATAGAAACAAGCAGAACATGGAGAAGTTACAGAGTAAAAGAAAAGGAAAATAGGAAACCTACCTTTTAATATAGTAGTAGAAAAAGTCAGCATAAAGAGCAGTCTGAACAAGGCCTGAAATCCAAGCTGTTTTGGCAAAGTTGGACAAAAAGCTACCGTTAATAACATTACCTAAATGAGACGATGCAACCAATAGGGAAAGCAACTTACGTATCCAGCGTACTTTAACTCCCCCTATGAAGAAGCGGTAAACCCAATTGAGGATATACAAAGCTCGGTAAGCTCTAAAGATAAAATAAAAAGAAAAGTATAAATGTCAAAAGAATCAAATGAACAAAAGTTGAGTAAATATAAGTTCTCCTCCAGCTTTCATTTCATCTATGTGACTCAAAAGAGTTATCAAAATAATAGATTAAGGTAAACAGCTGTATAGGTTAAAAAAGTATCTCATCATTATGCAGTCATACTTCTATCATTCTGTTTACCAACAATTCCTTTTCAAAGTAAAGACACTTTCGGTATATCAGAAATTGCACAATGTCTTCCAAGGTCAAGACATTGTAGAGAATGTAGAGGTGAGTCTGCTAAGACCAAAAGGCTTACAGAGGATTCTTAGCAATATATGTATACATCAGTCATCTCAGCTACAATTAACCTCCATTTGTCATATTTCATTACCAAATTATGGATTGGTAAGTGGTAACTCCATGCATCCACTTCAGACTACCCAATACCAAACATCACCTCATATACATTACAGATTCAAATTTTATATCACAATTCTTTACCAAACATCACTTCATTTTACCAGGACTATTGATCCAAACATAGAATATTAACACACCAATGCAAAGAAATTACAAAGTAAAACTCCTTGGCATGTTTGCAATGCCATTTAAATCTCGTACAGATTATGAAGTGTTGGTACCAAAAGACACCATATTTTTGAAAAGCCTGTATCAATCTAACTTCATCACTTTCCAAATCTTTATCCAACATTCTGTAGAATTATATTATGACCTATACTTACAGTTCCAAATTTCAATTAGTGCTACACCCATTTAAGTTTCTTTTACGCATGCCTAAATCAAGCTATACATTCTGGGTGTGACTTGGGGTACAATACGAATAAGATCCTCCGCATGTGTACATTCACACCAAGTCACATACATTCAAACAAGGGGGAAATTTCAAGGAAAAGTAAAAGTCATAAAAGCACAATAATTGAGAGAGAATTATATGGTCAATGGAGAAAACAAGGAACTACGAAGCTGCAGGAGTACTGGCACATACCCGAGAAGGAAAACATAGTTTACAGTCAAGTTGTCAATGTGCCTTGACCTTTGTAGTAATACCAATTGGGGTAAGATAGCCACTGCTTCAAGATAAATTGAAAATGCCCACAAAACCTATTACAAAATATCAGCTTTGTGTCAGAGATTAAATAAAAAGTGAAAAGCGACAGTTCTTCAGGTATCCCACTGTCAGTGTCAAGAAAGAAACACCATTAGATCATTAGAATTTCAGGAAGGGTGTTATTGCTTATAAATGAGAATTTCAACAAAAATGGAAAACTGAAGGGCAAAGATGCTAGTGGATTACGAAGAAATCATTTTTAGTTGCTGCCAATTAGAGTGATGAGCACAATTCTATAAACAGCTAGCTTCAAAAAACTTGGTAGGATATTAAATTTAAACAGATCCTGAGAGTTACCTTCTCTCCTTTAATAAGCTGGAATCAAGAGATTTTTGCCTCTACTAGCACAAATGTCAAAACACTTCATGTATAAATAGTTCTCTGCCTAAGTTCATAATAGCACTAGAACCTAAATGTTTGTTATCTGACATCTCTCATTATTGTCATACTTATATAACTAAATAGTTCATAAGTTTGTGTCAATTATATCTCCAAAAGCTCCATTTAACATTAAGCAAACAAGATATGTTATTTGTATAGCTATAAAACATAAGGCTTATAAACACAAACCTCAATAACATTAAAGGAACGGTGGATTAGAAGCGCAAGGACAAGGGAAGGGACAGCTAAAAGATAATGTCTAAAAGAATCTTCATCTTTGCTGTATGTTTGCTTGACAACTTTATGGTATCGCATGTACCAGACAATTCCAATTGAAGTCCCGATGAATACTACCTTCATTACAGTATTGTAGAAAGAGTAGTCCTTTACAAACAAATCAAGGTACCGAGTGAGGAAAACTATAGCATACAGTTCTTGAGTCTTCAGTGAAATTCCTGAGGGGAAAAGTACAAACAATGGTAGAATTGATAAATATTCAGAAATATATGACACAATGTTCTGGAAAAATAAGAAATAAAAAACATGAGTTTTTGATATCTCCTTATCAGATTTCTGTTGAATTGAAATGACTGTGCAAGAATTATTGCAGGTTCTAAACAAATTTCAGATTGCTCTCCCAAAGAAAATCTAAAAGCACTAGAACTTTGAAGTTCAATATCAATGTCCCAACATGTTGAGGTAACTACAATTCTGTGATTTTACTAATGAGACGAGTAAAATTCTAATTCAAATGAAATGCATTGCACTTGTGCACTAGTGTCAATTAAAAAATTTTATTAAGTACCATGAAAGGGAATGAAAGGAAATACATAGAGCATGTCTAGTAGCCTTGTGAGTCTTCCATCAAATCACTAAAAAGCCAATAAGGTTTCAAAAAAAAGATTTTTGTAAATAGTAACAAAGGTAGCTTAACCACACAAGCACCCATCAAAAGCAAATGGAATAAAAAGAAGGGACTAAAAAATAAAATAAAATCAAAGTTAATAATACATGAGGTTATGGGTCCTTGGAGTTCTTTTGACAAAATAAAAGTTCGAACAGTCATAGGCAAAAAAAAGGAAAATTGGAGTTATATGCCACAACTACAAATTCTCATACGAAAAGAAGTATAATAATTAAGAATCTTCAATGGGGATAAACAGAAATTGGTAAATCGTGCAATCTTCAAGAAAAAAGAAGAAAAAGAGAAAACAAAAGAAGAGAGCCATAGCTACCTGAAATGGGAAAAGCAAAAGTGAAAAAAGCAGAGACATGCATAAATTGGCATACCAGCACAAGATTTCGTTTTACGGATCTTGAGGAGCAGGACCACTATACTGAGAAGGTGGGTCATGTCCCCAGCTAGCCGAAACAAGTTCATGGCGTTGATTTCCTATTTCTCTTCTTGTTCTGTTTTGGGCTGTGTGTTTTGGGTCTTCTTCTTTTCTCTTCTCTTCTTCAGTTAATTCTTTATTTCATTTTCCTCTCGTTTGGAAAACGCGCTGTCTGTATCGATGGCTTTGCCGTTATTTTGGGGTTTAAGTTAAGGTTGTCTATAACCGTAGTGCAAGCTCCTTTATGGCGCGTGATCATTGACGTCATCCGGTACTACAGTCTACCCGTAGTCGCTTTCGACACACACTGCTGTTCCAGTACTGGAGGTGTTAATTAATTAATTAATTAATTAATACTGTTTGGTTACGGTTAATTTTCACAACTTTGTTACAAGTATTAAGCAAGTAATTTAACCACCTCATTCTTATAAAAAATAATAATAATTAACTAAATTAATCCCTCCCTCCCATAATTTTATTTTAATTTGAATATATATAAATTGAAAAAATTTAATTAATTGTATAATCAAATTGTAATTTTTATTTAATTTTTTTAATATCTATTAAAATTAAATGATTTATATCAAATTGTACTTGAATTATAAAATTATAATCAAATGAATGTGCAATGCACATTAAATAAGTATTTTTTTTAATCCTTGGCTCTCCCACTAAAGTATGCTATCAGTGATCAAATTTGTATTCACCGACATTGAGCTAGCTAGGTTGAGCATTTAATTCCACCAATTCAGCCAATTCGTTTTGTTGAATAAATGTTCGGTTAAAGAAAATTAAATTTTTTATGATTAATTCGTTTTTAAATATTGCATTTTTAGTGATTGATTAAAGGTTAATCAAATTGATCGACTCTCAAAATTAAATCATTTTCATTAAATAGATAATTAAATTAAAAAATAAAATATTTCAGTTTTTATTTGATTAAGTAGTTATAGTAATTCCATTTAATTTTTATTTCAGTTAAAGTAGATTAATTATAAATTTCAGTTAAATTCGATCGATTGATGAGTTTTCATTTTCTTTAACTTTGACGTGATTCAATTCGACTAAATCTGTCACGACCCGTTTCCATGGACCGGACCGGCACTAGGGCCCAGGTAAGCTTAAGGCCCCCGAGGCCCGTAGTAAGCCTGAAACACTAAAATTTACTATTCCAATATAAATTTCAAGTATTCAGCCCATATTACTAAATAAATAAATCTCAAGATTTTATTACATCTCGGCTCAAATTTATCTTCTACAAAATTCCACAGTTCGGCCCTAATTAACAATACATCACATCTTAATATGGGCTCACATAATTATATCGTCTATGTTAATACACGACTAATTGTACACAAATTCTATAACTGCGGAGTCACTAACTATTTTGTATACATAGCTTTTTATACATATAATTACATAGTAAAATAATTATGGAACTAGGAAAACTTCTTAATAGCCCTGTGGCGAAGAAATATAGCTTAAACCGTATTAAAGAGAAACTTACTTCCTGAAAAATTCAAACAAGACAAGTGAGTTTTCTAAGGAGTAATAATTATTGCACAACACACGCAGTCACACAAATGTGTAAACATATCAATCTAGTCATCCGACTAGTTATATGCTCACGCAGCCAGTCACTCAAATGGCATATCACCAGCACTCACAATCATAAACATCTTCATATAATCACATCACGTGGAAATTGGTCTGCGGCGTCACCGAAACCCCCGATGAGCCGTCCTCCCACATGGCCCATCCTCTCACGTGTGCACAAGGGAGCCGATCCCCCATTCTGGCCGACCGGTCTAATCCTCACTTGACCAGCCCTCTCATTGTTTTTTTCATTCTCTCTTTTCTTTTCCATACCAACAGGTGGCTACCCGGTCGTCTCCATCAAATCTAGATCATCAGGCGCTCACAACAGGAGGCCACCCTGCGGGCTGCGATCAAATCTAGATTATCAGGTGCGCCCAATAAAGAAGCCAACCTGTGGTTTTACATATCATATAGATCACAACGGTAGGTGCACACGGGGGCGCCGATCTCCCATTTACCCGGCCGACGGTCCAGTTTCATAATTTATCATAATCAGGATCCATGCTTTATCGACCGTCCTCACAAACCCATGGTGACCCACTTCATCCCAATTCCACACAAACAAAGCACAACAATATCACAACACAATTAATCAAACATTGCAATTAAATGCAGACATATTGATCAACTACATATCGAAATGTAATGCACGATTAGACATTCATACTCAAATGCAAACAAACAAATAAATAAATAAATAAATAATATTGACAATAAACAACAATGATGAAATAAATAAATAATTGAATAATTAAATGAACAATCATGATAATAGTAAAATAATCATAACAAGTTATAGAATTAATCTAAATAAACTTATTAATTATATTGTTAATTAAAACAAGTCTAAGTTCTATAGAAATTTCGGCAGCACCTCCCCTAAAAATTGGACTATCTACCTGCTCAAATATCACAATATTATATATATTTATCAACTAATGCACACAGCCCATCCGTCGGGCGATCAGACAGTTAAATTTCCCTTCCTCCATCTAAATAATATTGTCAACATTCAATTATTAATTCACAACTTATAATAACCTCCAAACATGTTCCAATAATATTATTGAACATTCATTGCTTTACGTAAATATAATCAGCTTTTTTTTTTAGCTAATTGACAAATAAATGAAATCGTTTATACATATACATATAAACAGAAGTTAATTAGCTTCTAACTATTATAAAACTCCTTATTAAACCTTTATTTCATCATCCTTGCTTAAGGTATAAACAACATCTTTAAACATTTACTAAAATTCTAAACTAGCTACTAAGAACCAATGCTTCAATTAAATTACAATTTCATAAATACTTCTACTAGGTAACCCAACTCACAACTTGAACATATAACTAAAGCTTCCTAAATTTCCTTCATCTTGCCACGAAAATACAATTTCTAGATTATAGTAAATTATGTTTACCATCGATCGTTACCTAACAAGATTGAAGCTATTGAGCATTAACCAATGGTATACATCACAAAAATATTAACAATATATCCATTCCTTCGTTAGTTCATATAAAAATGGTAACGATTACCTGCAATAGCTACTCCCTACCAAATGCAATAGGTTCTCCATAACTTAGACTTATATATATACACACAAATTTCACTCATTTCCCATCAAAACTTAGATTCTTAACATCCTATAATCCATATCAACATTAATTCATAAATTTTTCTTTAATTCCATAAACCATAATTTCCTAACAATTTATTTATTACTAGAATTAAATTCGTGAATTAACCAAGTAATTTGAATTAATCAACACTTACATTATAACTCAATTAACTACTCACAATTACTAAATTAAATTAACTAAATTAATTAACTACAAATAATAAAATTAATTTAATTAACTAATATTACTAAAATTAAATTATACCCAATATATATTATTACCGGAATTTTGATTAACCGGAAATGAAGGCTGGTGGCCGGAGGTTGACTGGCAGTGGCGGAGGGAGGCAGAGGCAGCGCGAAGGAGCTGGACAGGCTCATTTCTGGTGGTCGGAGGCACGTTGGAGCGATGGCTGGGCAGTGGCGATGGCGCGACGAGCTGGATGCGGCGCGATGCTTGCGCGATCGAAGGCAGAGGGAGGCCGGGTCTGCTCGTGCCGCGCGATCTGATCCAGGGAGCTGGTGGAGTCGCTGCGACGTGGAGCGGCTGGATGTGGCGCGCGGAGGAGTCCGATTGAGCTGGAGGTGTCGCGCGGCGCTGCTACAGCTCTGTCTCGCCAAGGACGCAGATGCAGTGAAGGGAAAAGGAAAGAAAGAATGGAAGAAGAAGAAGAAAAAGAAAGGAGAAGAAGAAGAAGAAGAGAGGAGAGGATGGCGGTGGCACTGGTGGTGCTACGCGGTGGTCGAAGGCGTAGGAAAAATATGGGTGAGGAAAGTGAGGCATACGCTGGAAATAGAGGAAGAAGAGAATTCTAGATGGTCTGGGTCAAACCGGTTCGATTTGATTCGGTTCGGCCCAAATCTTTGATTTTCAACTGGTTTACGGCTTTTTCAATCGATTTTCGGTTTGGTTTCTCACAGTGTTCGCACTAAAATACTAATATAAATTTCTAGGCTGTCGGTTCATTAAATTTAATTGGAAAATGTTTTGAAAATAAAAATTCGGGTTGTTTCAGTCTTCCCCCCTTAAGACAATTCGTCCTCGAATTGAAGTCTAGTAGGAGAGAGTAAGAATGAACACACAGAGAATTTCAAAGCTATAAGAAATTACTCCCAACACCATGGGCACAGCTCGAGAGTAGATAATATGAACCTAGGAAAGAAAAGAGTCAAGTACTCTAATTGTATTTCTATTGCTAACAATCATATTTAGTGCCACTTGGCTGAAGTTTACGAGAAACTTAAGCTTATTGTCTAATTCTCTAATTACTATCTTAAGACAGCTACTGAAATCTCTTTAGAAAATCTCTCTTGAATAAAATCTTACGATAAAACTGGGTTTAACAAGAAAATATATAGTTTTTTTTTTTTTTTTTCTATATTATATAATTTCATATGAAAATTTAAACTTTCACTAGGCATTTCTTCAGGAAAACTTAACACATAGCTTTCAAACACAAAACAATTGAAATTTAATTCATTTATATACTAAGAACTTGTCTAATTACATATATTAGTACTAAAACTTTTCTTAATCAAAAGTTTAGAAACCACTACTTTAATCCAAAACTTTAAGAAAAAGTCGTCTTGTAACTTTCGTTGTCTATTAGTATCACAGGGCGACTCAAGCTCATTCTCTTGGTTCTTACCTATGCAAGTCCTATTCTTCCTATGATATTCTTATCCTATACCAGTTCCACTATTCGATGACTCCTGGACTAAAGGATCTCACTGCACTACATAAATATCTTACCTTTACAAAGATTCTCATGCTTTTGACTCAACCATCAACTTCTCTTTAACTTAATCTCTCTAATTACTCTAAAACTTATCACCTAATGGACTTTCATAATAATACCTTTCATCCCTCTTAGCTCTTATTTTTAATAACTTTTCATTCCACCAATGTTGCTATTAGTTCATCCTAAGGATATTAAATACTCTTATTAATTATTTTATCCACTTGGTTTCTTCCATACTACTAATCATCATCACTCATGACTTACCTACTCGCTAACATTTTAACCTACCATTTATTACATGCCCTAAATATATCAATACTGAGGTTTTTAATAAAATTTCTTAATTCTTGACCTAATGGTGCCTTAACATCAAAATATATAATCAAACAAATAGACCATAATAACTCAACTTCCTTTACCAAATTCTTTAGCTAAATAATTTATTCGTTTCTACATGAAATTTTCAATTTATACTTCAATCATGTAACAATAACAAGTCCCTAATTAGTACCTATAATACATAAGTTAATTGTTTTATTTTCCATCCTATAACCTATATATCTTCAAGTTTAAAAATATACTATCCATCCATTCACCTTATATCAAAACTCAAGCTAATGACTAGACAATTGTTACCATACTAAATTTCAATAGACGTAATAATTTCCTATTTCTACACCTTTATCAATTGTATTTACGATAAGAATCCACTCCATATATCAACTTACTTATTTTATCTATCTTTAGTCAATCAATCTTCCCCTTATTCAAGTCTAGTAAGGTGTTTATAAATTCTCAAACTTTTATCTACCACTTACTCCTCATATATATATTACAACTCGTTATATATATCATTTCTATACCCTTAAATCATTCAAGTCCATTCCTAATGTTATGTCTTCCATGTATTACATTAAACAATCCTATACTCCACATCTAATCACCACTTACCTTCTATACCAAAATCGGCTACCCGACATTTCCAGCGTTCATGTTCTAAACTTGACTGCTAACTGTCTACTTACTTATTATTATCACCACCAGTCTCATTCTTCTTTTCCCAATCTTCTTTCAAAATTTTACTATCCTTGTAATCATTTCATTTCATGCTCTAATCCAATTCGCCCCGTGATATAAATAGACGGCTTTCAAAAAAATAATTTTCTATATAAATAATCAATTTCAAATTATTTATCATAACACAATTTGAATTCAAAATAAAAATGGGGTTTTAAATTTAAAATGTCAGGTAAATAAAATGAAAACAAAAATAAAAGGTTTATATTTTTAAATAAACTCTAAAGATATTCAGTAGCTGTGTTGAAAACTAGACACAAATTTCTAATGACCTCAAAGTTATTATTTGTGTTCATGAATCTACCATACCAATGAAAATCCTATTTATTCTCTACACTATCCTACTCACTGACAGGAATAGAGTTCACATGAAAAGTAGTGTACTGGGTGATCAGGCCAATCCACTACCATCAGGTATTACTCTATTCCCTAGCTTAAGGGTTGATACCATTCTAGCCCCTATAGGTACTGCGATAGATGTATCTTATTGTCTAGTGTTTTCACCTCAAACCTTGAATTACTTCTTCTATAGCCTATTGATCTACACAATAGGTGTGGATTTTCCCACCTCATAGGGTCTAGTGCGTCCACCATCCCTGGAGGGGAAAATCACAAGTTTCCTTCCTTATGCTGGTTACGGCCGATCCCAACATAAAGAAATTTCCTATACTCCGCAGTTGTGTCCTAGAATCCCTAACCTAAGCTCTGATACCAACTTTGTCACGACCCGTTTCCATGGACCGGACCGGCACTAGGGCCCAGGTAAGCTTAAGGCCCCCGAGGCCCGTAGTAAGCCTGAAACACTAAAATTTACTATTCCAATATAAATTTCAAGTATTCAGCCCATATTACTAAATAAATAAATCTCAAGATTTTATTACATCTCGGCTCAAATTTATCTTCTACAAAATTCCACAGTTCGGCCCTAATTAACAATACATCACATCTTAATATGGGCTCACATAATTATATCGTCTATGTTAATACACGACTAATTGTACACAAATTCTACAACTGCGGAGTCACTAACTATTTTGTATACATAGCTTTTTATACATATAATTACATAGTAAAATAATTATGGAACTAGGAAAACTTCTTAATAGCCCTGTGGCGAAGAAATATAGCTTAAACCGTATTAAAGAGAAACTTACTTCCTGAAAAATTCAAACAAGACAAGTGAGTTTTCTAAGGAGTAATAATTATTGCACAACACACGCAGTCACACAAATGTGTAAACATATCAATCTAGTCATCCGACTAGTTATATGCTCACGCAGCCAGTCACTCAAATGGCATATCACCAGCACTCACAATCATAAACATCTTCATATAATCACATCACGTGGAAATTGGTCTGCGGCGTCACCGAAACCCCCGATGAGCCGTCCTCCCACATGGCCCATCCTCTCACGTGTGCACAAGGGAGCCGATCCCCCATTCTGGCCGACCGGTCTAATCCTCACTTGACCAGCCCTCTCATTGTTTTTTTCATTCTCTCTTTTCTTTTCCATACCAACAGGTGGCTACCCGGTCGTCTCCATCAAATCTAGATCATCAGGCGCTCACAACAGGAGGCCACCCTGCGGGCTGCGATCAAATCTAGATTATCAGGTGCGCCCAATAAAGAAGCCAACCTGTGGTTTTACATATCATATAGATCACAACGGTAGGTGCACACGGGGGCGCCGATCTCCCATTTACCCGGCCGACGGTCCAGTTTCATAATTTATCATAATCAGGATCCATGCTTTATCGACCGTCCTCACAAACCCATGGTGACCCACTTCATCCCAATTCCACACAAACAAAGCACAACAATATCACAACACAATTAATCAAACATTGCAATTAAATGCAGACATATTGATCAACTACATATCGAAATGTAATGCACGATTAGACATTCATACTCAAATGCAAACAAACAAATAAATAAATAAATAAATAATATTGACAATAAACAACAATGATGAAATAAATAAATAATTGAATAATTAAATGAACAATCATGATAATAGTAAAATAATCATAACAAGTTATAGAATTAATCTAAATAAACTTATTAATTATATTGTTAATTAAAACAAGTCTAAGTTCTATAGAAATTTCGGCAGCACCTCCCCTAAAAATTGGACTATCTACCTGCTCAAATATCACAATATTATATATATTTATCAACTAATGCACACAGCCCATCCGTCGGGCGATCAGACAGTTAAATTTCCCTTCCTCCATCTAAATAATATTGTCAACATTCAATTATTAATTCACAACTTATAATAACCTCCAAACATGTTCCAATAATATTATTGAACATTCATTGCTTTACGTAAATATAATCAGCTTTTTTTTTTAGCTAATTGACAAATAAATGAAATCGTTTATACATATACATATAAACAGAAGTTAATTAGCTTCTAACTATTATAAAACTCCTTATTAAACCTTTATTTCATCATCCTTGCTTAAGGTATAAACAACATCTTTAAACATTTACTAAAATTCTAAACTAGCTACTAAGAACCAATGCTTCAATTAAATTACAATTTCATAAATACTTCTACTAGGTAACCCAACTCACAACTTGAACATATAACTAAAGCTTCCTAAATTTCCTTCATCTTGCCACGAAAATACAATTTCTAGATTATAGTAAATTATGTTTACCATCGATCGTTACCTAACAAGATTGAAGCTATTGAGCATTAACCAATGGTATACATCACAAAAATATTAACAATATATCCATTCCTTCGTTAGTTCATATAAAAATGGTAACGATTACCTGCAATAGCTACTCCCTACCAAATGCAATAGGTTCTCCATAACTTAGACTTATATATATACACACAAATTTCACTCATTTCCCATCAAAACTTAGATTCTTAACATCCTATAATCCATATCAACATTAATTCATAAATTTTTCTTTAATTCCATAAACCATAATTTCCTAACAATTTATTTATTACTAGAATTAAATTCGTGAATTAACCAAGTAATTTGAATTAATCAACACTTACATTATAACTCAATTAACTACTCACAATTACTAAATTAAATTAACTAAATTAATTAACTACAAATAATAAAATTAATTTAATTAACTAATATTACTAAAATTAAATTATACCCAATATATATTATTACCGGAATTTTGATTAACCGGAAATGAAGGCTGGTGGCCGGAGGTTGACTGGCAGTGGCGGAGGGAGGCAGAGGCAGCGCGAAGGAGCTGGACAGGCTCATTTCTGGTGGTCGGAGGCACGTTGGAGCGATGGCTGGGCAGTGGCGATGGCGCGACGAGCTGGATGCGGCGCGATGCTTGCGCGATCGAAGGCAGAGGGAGGCCGGGTCTGCTCGTGCCGCGCGATCTGATCCAGGGAGCTGGTGGAGTCGCTGCGACGTGGAGCGGCTGGATGTGGCGCGCGGAGGAGTCCGATTGAGCTGGAGGTGTCGCGCGGCGCTGCTACAGCTCTGTCTCGCCAAGGACGCAGATGCAGTGAAGGGAAAAGGAAAGAAAGAATGGAAGAAGAAGAAGAAAAAGAAAGGAGAAGAAGAAGAAGAAGAGAGGAGAGGATGGCGGTGGCACTGGTGGTGCTACGCGGTGGTCGAAGGCGTAGGAAAAATATGGGTGAGGAAAGTGAGGCATACGCTGGAAATAGAGGAAGAAGAGAATTCTAGATGGTCTGGGTCAAACCGGTTCGATTTGATTCGGTTCGGCCCAAATCTTTGATTTTCAACTGGTTTACGGCTTTTTCAATCGATTTTCGGTTTGGTTTCTCACAATGTTCGCACTAAAATACTAATATAAATTTCTAGGCTGTCGGTTCATTAAATTTAATTGGAAAATGTTTTGAAAATAAAAATTCGGGTTGTTTCAGTCAATTAGGTTAAATTTAATTAAAAAATTAGTTCAGTAAAAAAAATTCGAGTAATTTACTTTGATTAAAAATATTACTCAAAGTGGTCGAGTGCTCACTCCTAGAAGTCGATTACAATCTAATAATATTTTATTGGTTAAAAGAAAATAGTATTTGTAGATCAAGAAAATATAATAGTGCATAACTAATAATTTGTAGCACGCTAATGGATTATTTGGATGAAAGTTATTTAGTGGATTTTGAGAGTAAAGTAAGGTAAAAGAAGATTATTTAGTCATTTGAGAGAATGGTTTGAGGGAGATGATGTTTTTTTTTTTTTTTTGAAAGTTATTTGATGGGTTAAAAACACATCTAAATACTTCAATCTTCAACCTGCTGAACTGAGTTATAAAAAATTTGATTTCAAAAATTATTTATAACTATACTTATAGATTTTTTGTGACAATAATATTTTGATAATCTTTATATTTAACGATATTTTTATCTACTGTCAAACCAAACAAAATAACGTTATTAAATCTTCATTTTAACATACATTTTTCATAAATACAAAAAAGACATTTAGTATACTTTATCTTACCATACTTTACTGTACCTTATTTTAATTCAAATAAAGTATAAGATATAACCATAAAATAAATCCAGCTTGGAATCTCTCCCAACACGACACTTAAAAAATAAAAACTTATTTGTAAAAATGAAAAAAGGCTTATTGACACGGGCTAGACACGAACATGTGGGCCATGTCTGATCTAGCCCATGTCTTGCTAGACGGATTCGCGCAAGTCCGGCCCAGGTCTCATTTCCACCGACGGGTTAGCCTTAACACCCAAACGACGCCCCCTTGCTCTCGCCCGGGTCATCCCTTCTTTCTATATATTAGAGCGCCCCAAAATCTAACTTCCTAAAATCAAAAACACCCTTTTTTGTATATTAAAAGTTTAAAACCCTATAATTTGAAATTTATTATTATTTTTTTAATAAAGTCTATTAAAGTCTTTTTTTTTTTTCTCTCCATCTCTGCTTAATTGCTTATATTTCAAGCAGAGATTAACTCTCTCGTGAAAAATATATATGCGTGTCCTTTCTCTCCCCGTCTCTCTCTACCCCTTACACTGTTTGCAATTCAACAATAACATAAACCCTCACTCCCCCTCTTTCTCTCTCTCTCTCTCTAGAAATTTCGGTTTTTTCCTTTTTCTTTCTCTCTCTTAGGGTTTGGGTCCTGTTAAGGTGCTAGGGTTTATTAGCTGCCCTTGAGAGTGTGCTTGTGTTTGGTGATTAATGGCGTCTCTGGCTATGGCCGCTGAGAAACTTAGAGATTTAAGCCAGCCGATTGATGTCCCTTTACTCGATGCAACTGTCGCGGCCTTCTATGGCACTGGATCTAAGGAAGAGGTGACGTTTACTTTCTCTATTTCTCCTGTTTGGTCCATTAGATAGTGACGGAGACAATGATGTAAAAATTCAACTTTCCAGTATTTAGGAGGTTCTCAATTGCTTAAGCTGTTTCTCTCCATTTCTGTTTTGTTTGTTAATTCGTTGTCTTCTGTCTCCTCGTGCTGTTTGGTTCTTCATACAGTGATGGAAAATTATGTAGTGGTAGGCTTTTCAGTCTTAGGGTTTTTGAAACTTATGCACCTTGGAACTTTTTGGTCGTCGTCATAGTGCGTGGAGAAGGAAAATCCTTGAATTGTTTTAGTGTGTAAGGCTCTTGAAACGTTTAACGAAGGCTTTAATTTTTTTCCCCATTCCATTTGTTTGGTTCCCAAGTGCGAGGAATGCCCAAGGGGCTCAATCATACTGTCCGGAAGAAACTTTTGCTCATAGATTGAGAACATTATTGAGCATTTTTTGAAATTCCTGTCAATCTAAACTTCCCTGGGTTATTGTGATCTCGGACCTTCACTATCTTGGTTTCTGACATGGTATCTTGCCTTTTTGTTTATTGTGATGCAGTGCCTTGCTGAATCAGAGATTCTGGCTCTGCTTATCAAACTAAAATCTTAATGCCGAGTTCTTTCTTAAAATTTTTAGTCCCAGTTATACTTCTGCTTTGCATTTGCTCTTTTTCAATGCCTATCTGCAAATTATTATTACTTACTGAAAGTGGCACCTCGTTAAATTGCAAGTTTAGCTCGTGGCATTTGTATGCGGCTAATTTTGTTCCTGTTCTCTTATCTTGTACCTTCATTTGTTTACAGAGGGCTGCTGCAGACAGGATATTACAGGAGTTGCAAAGCAATCCGGATATGTGGCTCCAAGTTGTGCATATTTTACAAAATACAAAGAACCTAAACACCAAATTCTTTGCCTTGCAGGTCGGTTGCAGTGTCATGTTGCGTTCTTAAATGATATTTGAATAAAAAGATTTCTCTCATAATTGACATCGCAATACTAATAAACAATGTTGGAGCTGGTTGTGAGATCTCTATTGAAAAACCTGACTCTTGATTTGCTGTTGCTGATAATTAATTACAACTTGGGTACTTACTGAGTTAAGCTTAGCTTAGTTAACTTACAAAAGCTCTAAGCTATACTACTGTTAAAACCTTAGAATGCATGGCGCAGGTAATCAAGAACCTATAGTGAAGAGGTCGAAATTATTAATTTCTTCTAATTACTGTGACAATATTATCTTTTGGTAACTTTGTGCTTGATATGATTCACGTTTGCACCAGAAGCAAACAATGTAGTAGATAGCTTCTATGGTGTTTAAATTAATTTTCAAGCCCAATCGAGTATCTGTAATTTTAGTGGCATTGAACTGCATTGAATTTTTTTTTTTTTTTTTGATTAGTTTGTTGTGTATGAAAAATTTATTTTAGGATTTGTAGCCATTTGAATGCAGCTGAAAGTCTGGATTTGGAGCATGGATATATATTGCATTGCACCCTCAGATATGAAATGACTTCAACTAGGCCCTGGATGGTCTTGCTTTTCCTTTGGCATATGGCCATTGAAGTATGTCTAGATGGGACTTACTAGTCTTATAAGGTATCAGAGCCGTTATAGGGGTTTTAAAGTCCTTGCATCACCCTGCCAGATGCTGGATGGACTTTGCAGAGCCAAGATGGAGTTGATATTCTGTGATAGGAGCCTGTATTGCCCATGCAAGGACCACATTATAGATGCATGTCAAGCTAACATATGTTTATTACTCAAACATGTTTTCTAACTAGAGGCTTTTTTAAAGAAGGAACTTTCTTGATTGTATTAAATGAAGAAACACAAGTGTATAGGCATGTGATAAGTTTGAGGCCTGTGAGGCCCATATCATGGATGTTGTCCAGTATATCTGGTTAATGCTCAAGCCAATAGGGAGGGTCAATATATGGTTTTAATGAGGTCACATTTTTGGCTCAGAAGCTTTTTGTGGATACTGCACATTGTAAATTATGTATAATCTAAAATGGGCTATTGTGGTTTAGATTCTTTTATAATTTTTTACTCTTATCTTGGAGAATAATCTTTTCATTTAATTGTTGTCACTTTTCATTGGAGTCTCTTTTAAAATAATAAATTTACTATTGGTGCTCATATATATGGCTGATTAATGCTTAGTGCATTGGACAATTAATGAATGAGGTACTAATTTTGTGGCAGGTCCTTGAAGGTGTTATAAAGTATAGATGGAATGCATTGCCTGTTGAGCAACGAGATGGAATGAAAAACTACATTTCTGAAGTCATTGTGCAGGTATTTACTTGAAAGAGCAAATATTTTGATTTGAAAGGAGTTAGAACATTTTTCCTTGTTTCTTAAATTCATCTTGTGTGCTGTTATTGACACTTCTTCTCTCATGTACACTCGATTGTGTAGCTTTCCAGTAATGAGGCTTCTTTTCGATTGGAAAGGCTGTATGTCAACAAGCTCAACATAATCTTAGTTCAGGTACATCTGGTCTGCTTGCCAACATAGAATTTATTGGCAAACTGATGTTTATTGCCTTTGGGATTTCTACTTCATTGTATATGCAATATGTTTATGCCAATGGAAGATGCAACTGACGTGATTAACTTTCTATTTCCAATATGTGTGTGAATTATTCCTTTTCTTTCATAAATTTGTTCTTCATCTGTACTTTTCTATGGAACTGCAGTATGTATGTTTTGTGCAAATCAATGGCTCAGTTTTTCAGTTTATTTTTATATTTCATACCTGAAATACATTGTTAACCGTTGACCATATTATAGTGAGAGTTATTTGTTCTCGAGTTTTACAGATACTGAAGCATGAGTGGCCAGCTAGATGGAGAAGCTTTATTCCTGATCTTGTTACTGCTGCAAAAACCAGTGAAACTATATGCGAGAATTGCATGGCTATATTGAAAGTAAGTGTGCTTATCATGTTTCTGAACAAGCTTGGTTGTGTCATACCTGAGTAACACAAGCTGTCATATGTCAGCTTCTAAGCGAAGAAGTTTTTGATTTTTCGCGTGGGGAAATGACTCAACTGAAGATCAAAGAGCTTAAACAATCACTTAACAGGTAAATTTATGGGCTGTTGTTTCTTTAGCTTTTTGGATAGGTCTGTTCTCCTTTTGAAAAGTAAATTATGACCTGGGCTTCTGGCTTTATATGACAGTCAGATGTGGATAGGATACTTTAAATTACTATCATTAAATTTCGTACTGCATGCAAATAAGTGGAATTTGTTGTCTACTGTTTCTAGTTTAAGTTGCTCCATTGTGACTGGTTGTGCTGATTGAGAAATATTAAGTTCCATGTCGAGGGTGATCCCTCTTGTACCAATCTGGGATTTCTTCTTGTGACCAAACAAAATTTTCTTTGCTATTTACAGACTTTTTAATATTTTATTATTATTATTTTTTTAATTAACTTGGTTTCATCTTTGAGTCCAACAAGCTGTTCAGTGTTCTTTGTTTCTTTATTTTTTTTAATCATTTCAAGCCCTTCCTTTTCTGTTATGAACAACTTCTCCTTTAATTTTATATTTTATGTTTGTTTATTCTATTATACTAAGTATTGTGTTTGGGTGTCAACAGTGAATTTCAACTCATCCATGAGTTATGCTTATATGTACTATCAGCATCCCAAAGAACTGAGCTTATTCGGGCAACACTGTCCACCTTGCATGCATTTCTTTCCTGGATTCCATTGGGCTATATTTTTGAATCCCCCCTGGTATGTCAACTATTAATATCAATTGTTGGGCTAGAAGGAAGACTTCAGCCGTCCTTAATACTTGCTTTTATCATTGAAGATGACTGTCCTGATATCATCTCTGACATTTCATATAGCTGGAAACACTCCTGAAGTTTTTTCCTATGCCATCATATCGAAATCTCACCCTTCAGTGTTTGACAGAGGTACATCTTACCATTATGGAAGATATAACATAGTTTCTTCTCTGATGAGTTGTCAGGTATTAATTGTTCTCATATCTGATATTCGCAGGTTGCAGCTCTAAGTTTTGGAGACTTCTATAATCTGCAGTATGTCAAGATGTATAATTTCTTCATGGTCCAATTACAGGTGTGCTGGGCATTTTATTCCAAAAACGGGAATCCTCCTTTCTACATTTGATTATGGATTATCTAGTACCAAGAGATATATGGCATTGTTGTGCTGATTAAATTCTGGTGAAATTTTTCAGGCCATTCTCCCTCCAACAACAAACATTCCTGAGGCATACGCACATGGATCTGGTGAGGAACAGGTCAGTGTTTCCAATTTGTACCATTTAGTTCCAATCTCTTTAAGACTGGCAACACAATTCTGATTTCAACTCTCCTCTTTTGCTTCTTCAGGCATTTATTCAGAACTTGGCGTTGTTTTTCACTTCATTTTACAAGGTAAGTTACTTTCCCAAGTCGAGTTGAGATGCCTTTTTAGATACTGAAAGGCTCAGGCAGGGGGATGCCACTGTAGTATATTGAAATTTTGTGTAAATTGGCAGTTATTATCTTTCATTATTGATTAGTTTTAACTTCCAGTTTGATAATAATTGTTACTCAGTGTCTGGCATTCACCAATTACATAACAAGTCTTTTAAAATATACTATGGGATTTAATATACGGTTGTAATTTAAGGCACCTCTTGAGACAACATGACATGCTGTGTCAAGGTGCTGCAGCTTGAACTGTGACAGTTTGGCAGGCTGTTGGGTG